>NW_026604509.1:0-27169 GCF_024763615.1 Phlebotomus papatasi
GGGTGGGATCATGATGATTTTTAATGGGAATTTTTCCAAGAAAAAATTCAACTAAAGATATTAATTGATTGTTAGAATTATTTGAAGTATTCTAATGTGATTTTCATTGAGAAATTTTAAGAATTGCGGTTTCTAGAGCAGATTTTGGCATTTTTAAAAAATTATAAAAAAAACTCCCAAGGGTGGGATCATGATGATTTTTAATGGGAATTTTTCCAAGAAAAAAATTCAACTAAAGATATTAATTGATTGTTAGAATTATTTGAAGTATTCTAATGTGATTTTCATTGAGAAATTTTAAGAATTGCGGTTTCTAGAGCAGATTTTGGCATTTTTAAAAAATTAAAAAAAAACTCCCAAGGGTGGGATCATAATGATTTTTAATGGGAATTTTTCCAAGAAAAAATTCAACTAAAGATATTAATTGATTGTTAGAATTATTTGAAGTATTCTAATGTGATTTTCATTGAGAAATTTTAAGAATTGCGGTTTCTAGAGCAGATTTTGGCATTTTTAAAAAATTAAAAAAAAACTCCCAAGGGTGGGATCATGATGATTTTTAATGGGAATTTTTCCAAGAAAAAATTCAACTAAAGATATTAATTGATTGTTAGAATTATTTGAAGTATTCTAATGTGATTTTCATTGAGAAATTTTAAGAATTGCGGTTTCTAGAGCAGATTTTGGCATTTTTAAAAAATTAAAAAAAAAACTCCCAAGGGTGGGATCATGATGATTTTTAATGGGAATTTTTCCAAGAAAAAATTCAACTAAAGATATTAATTGATTGTTAGAATTATTTGAAGTATTCTAATGTGATTTTCATTGAGAAATTTTAAGAATTGCGGTTTCTAGAGCAGATTTTGGCATTTTTAAAAAATTAAAAAAAACTCCCAAGGGTGGGATCATGATGATTTTTAATGGGAATTTTTCCAAGAAAAAATTCAACTAAAGATATTAATTGATTGTTAGAATTATTTGAAGTATTCTAATGTGATTTTCATTGAGAAATTTTAAGAATTGCGGTTTCTAGAGCAGATTTTGGCATTTTTAAAAAATTAAAAAAAACTCCCAAGGGTGGGATCATGATGATTTTTAATGGGAATTTTTCCAAGAAAAAATTCAACTAAAGATATTAATTGATTGTTAGAATTATTTGAAGTATTCTAATGTGATTTTCATTGAGAAATTTTAAGAATTGCGGTTTCTAGAGCAGATTTTGGCATTTTTAAAAAATTAAAAAAAAACTCCCAAGGGTGGGATCATGATGATTTTTAATGGGAATTTTTCCAAGAAAAAATTCAACTAAAGATATTAATTGATTGTTAGAATTATTTGAAGTATTCTAATGTGATTTTCATTGAGAAATTTTAAGAATTGCGGTTTCTAGAGCAGATTTTGGCATTTTTAAAAAATTAAAAAAAACTCCCAAGGGTGGGATCATAATGATTTTTAATGGGAATTTTTCCAAGAAAAAATTCAACTAAAGATATTAATTGATTGTTAGAATTATTTGAAGTATTCTAATGTGATTTTCATTGAGAAATTTTAAGAATTGCGGTTTCTAGAGCAGATTTTGGCATTTTTAAAAAATTAAAAAAAAAACTCCCAAGGGTGGGATCATAATGATTTTTAATGGGAATTTTTCCAAGAAAAAATTCAACTAAAGATATTAATTGATTGTTAGAATTATTTGAAGTATTCTAATGTGATTTTCATTGAGAAATTTTAAGAATTGCGGTTTCTAGAGCAGATTTTGGCATTTTTAAAAAATTAAAAAAAAACTCCCAAGGGTGGGATCATGATGATTTTTAATGGGAATTTTTCCAAGAAAAAATTCAACTAAAGATATTAATTGATTGTTAGAATTATTTGAAGTATTCTAATGTGATTTTCATTGAGAAATTTTAAGAATTGCGGTTTCTAGAGCAGATTTTGGCATTTTTAAAAAATTAAAAAAAAACTCCCAAGGGTGGGATCATGATGATTTTTAATGGGAATTTTTCCAAGAAAAAATTCAACTAAAGATATTAATTGATTGTTAGAATTATTTGAAGTATTCTAATGTGATTTTCATTGAGAAATTTTAAGAATTGCGGTTTCTAGAGCAGATTTTGGCATTTTTAAAAAATTAAAAAAAAACTCCCAAGGGTGGGATCATGATGATTTTTAATGGGAATTTTTCCAAGAAAAAATTCAACTAAAGATATTAATTGATTGTTAGAATTATTTGAAGTATTCTAATGTGATTTTCATTGAGAAATTTTAAGAATTGCGGTTTCTAGAGCAGATTTTGGCATTTTTAAAAAATTAAAAAAAAACTCCCAAGGGTGGGATCATGATGATTTTTAATGGGAATTTTTCCAAGAAAAAATTCAACTAAAGATATTAATTGATTGTTAGAATTATTTGAAGTATTCTAATGTGATTTTCATTGAGAAATTTTAAGAATTGCGGTTTCTAGAGCAGATTTTGGCATTTTTAAAAAATTAAAAAAATGGGAATTTTTCCAAGAAAAAATTCAACTAAAGATATTAATTGATTGTTAGAATTATTTGAAGTATTCCATTGAGAAATTTTAAGAATTGCGGTTTCTAGAGCAGATTTTGGACTCAATGATCATAATGATTTTTAATGGGAATTTTTCCAAGAAAAAATTCAACTAAAGATATTAATTGATTGTTAGAATTATTTGAAGTATTCTAATGTGATTTTCATTGAGAAATTTTAAGAATTGCGGTTTCTAGAGCAGATTTTGGCATTTTTAAAAAATTAAAAAAAAAACTCCCAAGGGTGGGATCATGATGATTTTTAATGGGAATTTTTCCAAGAAAAAATTCAACTAAAGATATTAATTGATTGTTAGAATTATTTGAAGTATTCTAATGTGATTTTCATTCAGAAATTTTAAGAATTGCGGTTTCTAGAGCAGATTTTGGCATTTTTAAAAAATTCCCAAAAAAAAAACTCCCAAGGGTGGGATCATGATGATTTTTAATGGGAATTTTTCCAAGAAAAAATTCAACTAAAGATATTAATTGATTGTTAGAATTATTTGAAGTATTCTAATGTGATTTTCATTGAGAAATTTTAAGAATTGCGGTTTCTAGAGCAGATTTTGGCATTTTTAAAAAATTAAAAAAAAACTCCCAAGGGTGGGATCATGATGATTTTTAATGGGAATTTTTCCAAGAAAAAATTCAACTAAAGATATTAATTGATTGTTAGAATTATTTGAAGTATTCTAATGTGATTTTCATTGAGAAATTTTAAGAATTGCGGTTTCTAGAGCAGATTTTGGCATTTTTAAAAAATTAAAAAAAAACTCCCAAGGGTGGGATCATAATGATTTTTAATGGGAATTTTTCCAAGAAAAAATTCAACTAAAGATATTAATTGATTGTTAGAATTATTTGAAGTATTCTAATGTGATTTTCATTGAGAAATTTTAAGAATTGCGGTTTCTAGAGCAGATTTTGGCATTTTTAAAAAATTAAAAAAAAACTCCCAAGGGTGGGATCATGATGATTTTTAATGGGAATTTTTCCAAGAAAAAATTCAACTAAAGATATTAATTGATTGTTAGAATTATTTGAAGTATTCTAATGTGATTTTCATTGAGAAATTTTAAGAATTGCGGTTTCTAGAGCAGATTTTGGCATTTTTAAAAAATTAAAAAAAAACTCCCAAGGGTGGGATCATGATGATTTTTAATGGGAATTTTTCCAAGAAAAAATTCAACTAAAGATATTAATTGATTGTTAGAATTATTTGAAGTATTCTAATGTGATTTTCATTGAGAAATTTTAAGAATTGCGGTTTCTAGAGCAGATTTTGGCATTTTTAAAAAATTAAAAAAAACTCCCAAGGGTGGGATCATAATGATTTTTAATGGGAATTTTTCCAAGAAAAAATTCAACTAAAGATATTAATTGATTGTTAGAATTATTTGAAGTATTCTAATGTGATTTTCATTGAGAAATTTTAAGAATTGCGGTTTCTAGAGCAGATTTTGGCATTTTTAAAAAATTAAAAAAAAACTCCCAAGGGTGGGATCATGATGATTTTTAATGGGAATTTTTCCAAGAAAAAATTCAACTAAAGATATTAATTGATTGTTAGAATTATTTGAAGTATTCTAATGTGATTTTCATTGAGAAATTTTAAGAATTGCGGTTTCTAGAGCAGATTTTGGCATTTTTAAAAAATTAAAAAAAACTCCCAAGGGTGGGATCATAATGATTTTTAATGGGAATTTTTCCAAGAAAAAATTCAACTAAAGATATTAATTGATTGTTAGAATTATTTGAAGTATTCTAATGTGATTTTCATTGAGAAATTTTAAGAATTGCGGTTTCTAGAGCAGATTTTGGCATTTTTAAAAAATTAAAAAAAAACTCCCAAGGGTGGGATCATGATGATTTTTAATGGGAATTTTTCCAAGAAAAAATTCAACTAAAGATATTAATTGATTGTTAGAATTATTTGAAGTATTCTAATGTGATTTTCATTGAGAAATTTTAAGAATTGCGGTTTCTAGAGCAGATTTTGGCATTTTTAAAAAAATAAAAAAAACTCCCAAGGGTGGGATCATGATGATTTTTAATGGGAATTTTTCCAAGAAAAAATTCAACTAAAGATATTAATTGATTGTTAGAATTATTTGAAGTATTCTAATGTGATTTTCATTGAGAAATTTTAAGAATTGCGGTTTCTAGAGCAGATTTTGGCATTTTTAAAAAATTAAAAAAAAACTCCCAAGGGTGGGATCATAATGATTTTTAATGGGAATTTTTCCAAGAGAAAATTCAACTAAAGATATTAATTGATTGTTAGAATTATTTGAAGTATTCTAATGTGATTTTCATTGAGAAATTTTAAGAATTGCGGTTTCTAGAGCAGATTTTGGCATTTTTAAAAAATTAAAAAAAAACTCCCAAGGGTGGGATCATGATGATTTTTAATGGGAATTTTTCCAAGAAAAAATTCAACTAAAGATATTAATTGATTGTTAGAATTATTTGAAGTATTCTAATGTGATTTTCATTGAGAAATTTTAAGAATTGCGGTTTCTAGAGCAGATTTTGGCATTTTTAAAAAATTAAAAAAAAACTCCCAAGGGTGGGATCATGATGATTTTTAATGGGAATTTTTCCAAGAAAAAATTCAACTAAAGATATTAATTGATTGTTAGAATTATTTGAAGTATTCTAATGTGATTTTCATTGAGAAATTTTAAGAATTGCGGTTTCTAGAGCAGATTTTGGCATTTTTAAAAAATTAAAAAAAACTCCCAAGGGTGGGATCATGATGATTTTTAATGGGAATTTTTCCAAGAAAAAATTCAACTAAAGATATTAATTGATTGTTAGAATTATTTGAAGTATTCTAATGTGATTTTCATTGAGAAATTTTAAGAATTGCGGTTTCTAGAGCAGATTTTGGCATTTTTAAAAAATTAAAAAAAACTCCCAAGGGTGGGATCATAATGATTTTTAATGGGAATTCTTCCAAGAAAAAATTCAACTAAAGATATTAATTGATTGTTAGAATTATTTGAAGTATTCTAATGTGATTTTCATTGAGAAATTTTAAGAATTGCGGTTTCTAGAGCAGATTTTGGCATTTTTAAAAAATTAAAAAAAAACTCCCAAGGGTGGGATCATGATGATTTTTAATGGGAATTTTTCCAAGAAAAAATTCAACTAAAGATATTAATTGATTGTTAGAATTATTTGAAGTATTCTAATGTGATTTTCATTGAGAAATTTTAAGAATTGCGGTTTCTAGAGCAGATTTTGGCATTTTTAAAAAATTAAAAAAAAACTCCCAAGGGTGGGATCATAATGATTTTTAATGGGAATTTTTCCAAGAAAAAAATTCAACTAAAGATATTAATTGATTGTTAGAATTATTTGAAGTATTCTAATGTGATTTTCATTGAGAAATTTTAAGAATTGCGGTTTCTAGAGCAGATTTTGGCATTTTTAAAAAATTAAAAAAAAACTCCCAAGGGTGGGATCATGATGATTTTTAATGGGAATTTTTCCAAGAAAAAATTCAACTAAAGATATTAATTGATTGTTAGAATTATTTGAAGTATTCTAATGTGATTTTCATTGAGAAATTTTAAGAATTGCGGTTTCTAGAGCAGATTTTGGCATTTTTAAAAAATTAAAAAAAAACTCCCAAGGGTGGGATCATGATGATTTTTAATGGGAATTTTTCCAAGAAAAAATTCAACTAAAGATATTAATTGATTGTTAGAATTATTTGAAGTATTCTAATTGCGGTTTTGAAGTATTCTAATGTAATTTTCATTGAGAAATTTTAAGAATTGCGGTTTCTAGAGCAGATTTTGGCATTTTTAAAAAATTAAAAAAAAACTCCCAAGGGTGGGATCATGATGATTTTTAATGGGAATTTTTCCAAGAAAAAATTCAACTAAAGATATTAATTGATTGTTAGAATTATTTGAAGTATTCTAATGTGATTTTCATTGAGAAATTTTAAGAATTGCGGTTTCTAGAGCAGATTTTGGCATTTTTAAAAAATTAAAAAAAACTCCCAAGGGTGGGATCATGATGATTTTTAATGGGAATTTTTCCAAGAAAAAATTCAACTAAAGATATTAATTGATTGTTAGAATTATTTGAAGTATTCTAATGTGATTTTCATTGAGAAATTTTAAGAATTGCGGTTTCTAGAGCAGATTTTGGCATTTTTAAAAAATTAAAAAAAAAAACTCCCAAGGGTGGGATCATGATGATTTTTAATGGGAATTTTTCCAAGAAAAAATTCAACTAAAGATATTAATTGATTGTTAGAATTATTTGAAGTATTCTAATGTGATTTTCATTGAGAAATTTTAAGAATTGCGGTTTCTAGAGCAGATTTTGGCATTTTTAAAAAATAAAAAAAAAACTCCCAAGGGTGGGATCATGATGATTTTTAATGGGAATTTTTCCAAGAAAAAATTCAACTAAAGATATTAATTGATTGTTAGAATTATTTGAAGTATTCTAATGTGATTTTCATTGAGAAATTTTAAGAATTGCGGTTTCTAGAGCAGATTTTGGCATTTTTAAAAAATTAAAAAAAAACTCCCAAGGGTGGGATCATAATGATTTTTAATGGGAATTTTTCCAAGAAAAAATTCAACTAAAGATATTAATTGATTGTTAGAATTATTTGAAGTATTCTAATGTGATTTTCATTGAGAAATTTTAAGAATTGCGGTTTCTAGAGCAGATTTTGGCATTTTTAAAAAATTAAAAAAAAACTCCCAAGGGTGGGATCATGATGATTTTTAATGGGAATTTTTCCAAGAAAAAATTCAACTAAAGATATTAATTGATTGTTAGAATTATTTGAAGTATTCTAATGTGATTTTCATTGAGAAATTTTAAGAATTGCGGTTTCTAGAGCAGATTTTGGCATTTTTAAAAAATTAAAAAAAAAACTCCCAAGGGTGGGATCATGATGATTTTTAATGGGAATTTTTCCAAGAAAAAATTCAACTAAAGATATTAATTGATTGTTAGAATTATTTGAAGTATTCTAATGTGATTTTCATTGAGAAATTTTAAGAATTGCGGTTTCTAGAGCAGATTTTGGCATTTTTAAAAAATTAAAAAAAAACTCCCAAGGGTGGGATCATAATGATTTTTAATGGGAATTTTTCCAAGAAAAAATTCAACTAAAGATATTAATTGATTGTTAGAATTATTTGAAGTATTCTAATGTGATTTTCATTGAGAAATTTTAAGAATTGCGGTTTCTAGAGCAGATTTTGGCATTTTTAAAAAATTAAAAAAAAACTCCCAAGGGTGGGATCATGATGATTTTTAATGGGAATTTTTCCAAGAAAAAATTCAACTAAAGATATTAATTGATTGTTAGAATTATTTGAAGTATTCTAATGTGATTTTCATTGAGAAATTTTAAGAATTGCGGTTTCTAGAGCAGATTTTGGCTAATGTGATTTTCATTGAGAAATTTTAAGAAAAAAATAAAAAAAAAAAAAAACTCCCAAGGGTGGGATCATGATGATTTTTAATGGGAATTTTTCCAAGAAAAAATTCAACTAAAGATATTAATTGATTGTTAGAATTATTTGAAGTATTCTAATGTGATTTTCATTGAGAAATTTTAAGAATTGCGGTTTCTAGAGCAGATTTTGGCATTTTTAAAAAATTAAAAAAAACTCACAAGGGTGGGATCATGATGATTTTTAATGGGAATTTTTCCAAGAAAAAATTCAACTAAAGATATTAATTGATTGTTAGAATTATTTGAAGTATTCTAATGTGATTTTCATTGAGAAATTTTAAGAATTGCGGTTTCTAGAGCAGATTTTGGCATTTTTAAAAAATTAAAAAAAAACTCCCAAGGGTGGGATCATGATGATTTTTAATGGGAATTTTTCCAAGAAAAAATTCAACTAAAGATATTAATTGATTGTTAGAATTATTTGAAGTATTCTAATGTGATTTTCATTGAGAAATTTTAAGAATTGCGGTTTCTAGAGCAGATTTTGGCATTTTTAAAAAATTAAAAAAAAACTCCCAAGGGTGGGATCATGATGATTTTTAATGGGAATTTTTCCAAGAAAAAATTCAACTAAAGATATTAATTGATTGTTAGAATTATTTGAAGTATTCTAATGTGATTTTCATTGAGAAATTTTAAGAATTGCGGTTTCTAGAGCAGATTTTGGCATTTTTAAAAAATTAAAAAAAAACTCCCAAGGGTGGGATCATGATGATTTTTAATGGGAATTTTTCCAAGAAAAAATTCAACTAAAGATATTAATTGATTGTTAGAATTATTTGAAGTATTCTAATGTGATTTTCATTGAGAAATTTTAAGAATTGCGGTTTCTAGAGCAGATTTTGGCATTTTTAAAAAATTAAAAAAAAAAAAAACTCCCAAGGGTGGGATCATAATGATTTTTAATGGGAATTTTTCCAAGAAAAAATTCAACTAAAGATATTAATTGATTGTTAGAATTATTTGAAGTATTCTAATGTGATTTTCATTGAGAAATTTTAAGAATTGCGGTTTCTAGAGCAGATTTTGGCATTTTTAAAAAATTAAAAAAAAACTCCCAAGGGTGGGATCATGATGATTTTTAATGGGAATTTTTCCAAGAAAAAATTCAACTAAAGATATTAATTGATTGTTAGAATTATTTGAAGTATTCTAATGTGATTTTCATTGAGAAATTTTAAGAATTGCGGTTTCTAGAGCAGATTTTGGCATTTTTAAAAAATTAAAAAAAAACTCCCAAGGGTGGGATCATGATGATTTTTAATGGGAATTTTTCCAAGAAAAAATTCAACTAAAGATATTAATTGATTGTTAGAATTATTTGAAGTATTCTAATGTGATTTTCATTGAGAAATTTTAAGAATTGCGGTTTCTAGAGCAGATTTTGGCATTTTTAAAAAATTAAAAAAAAACTCCCAAGGGTGGGATCATGATGATTTTTAATGGGAATTTTTCCAAGAAAAAATTCAACTAAAGATATAATAATTGATTGTTAGAATTATTTGAAGTATTCTAATGTGATTTTCATTGAGAAATTTTAAGAATTGCGGTTTCTAGAGCAGATTTTGGCATTTTTAAAAAATTAAAAAAAAACTCCCAAGGGTGGGATCATAATGATTTTTAATGGGAATTTTTCCAAGAAAAAATTCAACTAAAGATATTAATTGATTGTTAGAATTATTTGAAGTATTCTAATGTGATTTTCATTGAGAAATTTTAAGAATTGCGGTTTCTAGAGCAGATTTTGGCATTTTTAAAAAATTAAAAAAAAACTCCCAAGGGTGGGATCATGATGATTTTTAATGGGAATTTTTCCAAGAAAAAATTCAACTAAAGATATTAATTGATTGTTAGAATTATTTGAAGTATTCTAATGTGATTTTCATTGAGAAATTTTAAGAATTGCGGTTTCTAGAGCAGATTTTGGCATTTTTAAAAAATTAAAAAAAAAACTCCCAAGGGTGGGATCATGATGATTTTTAATGGGAATTTTTCCAAGAAAAAATTCAACTAAAGATATTAATTGATTGTTAGAATTATTTGAAGTATTCTAATGTGATTTTCATTGAGAAATTTTAAGAATTGCGGTTTCTAGAGCAGATTTTGGCATTTTTAAAAAATTAAAAAAAAACTCCCAAGGGTGGGATCATAATGATTTTTAATGGGAATTTTTCCAAGAAAAAATTCAACTAAAGATATTAATTGATTGTTAGAATTATTTGAAGTATTCTAATGTGATTTTCATTGAGAAATTTTAAGAATTGCGGTTTCTAGAGCAGATTTTGGCATTTTTAAAAAATAAAAAAAAACTCCCAAGGGTGGGATCATGATGATTTTTAATGGGAATTTTTCCAAGAAAAAATTCAACTAAAGATATTAATTGATTGTTAGAATTATTTGAAGTATTCTAATGTGATTTTCATTGAGAAATTTTAAGAATTGCGGTTTCTAGAGCAGATTTTGGCATTTTTAAAAAATTAAAAAAAACTCCCAAGGGTGGGATCATAATGATTTTTAATGGGAATTTTTCCAAGAAAAAATTCAACTAAAGATATTAATTGATTGTTAGAATTATTTGAAGTATTCTAATGTGATTTTCATTGAGAAATTTTAAGAATTGCGGTTTCTAGAGCAGATTTTGGCATTTTTAAAAAATTAAAAAAAAACTCCCAAGGGTGGGATCATGATGATTTTTAATGGGAATTTTTCCAAGAAAAAATTCAACTAAAGATATTAATTGATTGTTAGAATTATTTGAAGTATTCTAATGTGATTTTCATTGAGAAATTTTAAGAATTGCGGTTTCTAGAGCAGATTTTGGCATTTTTAAAAAATTAAAAAAAAACTCCCAAGGGTGGGATCATGATGATTTTTAATGGGAATTTTTCCAAGAAAAAATTCAACTAAAGATATTAATTGATTGTTAGAATTATTTGAAGTATTCTAATGTGATTTTCATTGAGAAATTTTAAGAATTGCGGTTTCTAGAGCAGATTTTGGCATTTTTAAAAAATTAAAAAAAAACTCCCAAGGGTGGGATCATGATGATTTTTAATGGGAATTTTTCCAAGAAAAAATTCAACTAAAGATATTAATTGATTGTTAGAATTATTTGAAGTATTCTAATGTGATTTTCATTGAGAAATTTTAAGAATTGCGGTTTCTAGAGCAGATTTTGGCATTTTTAAAAAATTAAAAAAAAACTCCCAAGGGTGGGATCATGATGATTTTTAATGGGAATTTTTCCAAGAAAAAATTCAACTAAAGATATTAATTGATTGTTAGAATTATTTGAAGTATTCTAATGTGATTTTCATTGAGAAATTTTAAGAATTGCGGTTTCTAGAGCAGATTTTGGCATTTTTAAAAAATTAAAAAAAAACTCCCAAGGGTGGGATCATGATGATTTTTAATGGGAATTTTTCCAAGAAAAAATTCAACTAAAGATATTAATTGATTGGTAGAATTATTTGAAGTATTCTAATGTGATTTTCATTGAGAAATTTTAAGAATTGCGGTTTCTAGAGCAGATTTTGGCATTTTTAAAAAATTAAAAAAAAAACTCCCAAGGGTGGGATCATGATGATTTTTAATGGGAATTTTTCCAAGAAAAAATTCAACTAAAGATATTAATTGATTGTTAGAATTATTTGAAGTATTCTAATGTGATTTTCATTGAGAAATTTTAAGAATTGCGGTTTCTAGAGCAGATTTTGGCATTTTTAAAAAATTAAAAAAAACTCCCAAGGGTGGGATCATGATGATTTTTAATGGGAATTTTTCCAAGAAAAAATTCAACTAAAGATATTAATTGATTGTTAGAATTATTTGAAGTATTCTAATGTGATTTTCATTGAGAAATTTTAAGAATTGCGGTTTCTAGAGCAGATTTTGGCATTTTTAAAAAATTAAAAAAAAACTCCCAAGGGTGGGATCATGATGATTTTTAATGGGAATTTTTCCAAGAAAAAATTCAACTAAAGATATTAATTGATTGTTAGAATTATTTGAAGTATTCTAATGTGATTTTCATTGAGAAATTTTAAGAATTGCGGTTTCTAGAGCAGATTTTGGCATTTTTAAAAAATTAAAAAAAACTCCCAAGGGTGGGATCATGATGATTTTTAATGGGAATTTTTCCAAGAAAAAATTCAACTAAAGATATTAATTGATTGTTAGAATTATTTGAAGTATTCTAATGTGATTTTCATTGAGAAATTTTAAGAATTGCGGTTTCTAGAGCAGATTTTGGCATTTTTAAAAAATTAAAAAAAAACTCCCAAGGGTGGGATCATGATGATTTTTAATGGGAATTTTTCCAAGAAAAAATTCAACTAAAGATATTAATTGATTGTTAGAATTATTTGAAGTATTCTAATGTGATTTTCATTGAGAAATTTTAAGAATTGCGGTTTCTAGAGCAGATTTTGGCATTTTTAAAAAATTAAAAAAAACTCCCAAGGGTGGGATCATAATGATTTTTAATGGGAATTTTTCCAAGAAAAAATTCAACTAAAGATATTAATTGATTGTTAGAATTATTTGAAGTATTCTAATGTGATTTTCATTGAGAAATTTTAAGAATTGCGGTTTCTAGAGCAGATTTTGGCATTTTTAAAAAATTAAAAAAAAACTCCCAAGGGTGGGATCATGATGATTTTTAATGGGAATTTTTCCAAGAAAAAATTCAACTAAAGATATTAATTGATTGTTAGAATTATTTGAAGTATTCTAATGTGATTTTCATTGAGAAATTTTAAGAATTGCGGTTTCTAGAGCAGATTTTGGCATTTTTAAAAAATTAAAAAAAACTCCCAAGGGTGGGATCATGATGATTTTTAATGGGAATTTTTCCAAGAAAAAATTCAACTAAAGATATTAATTGATTGTTAGAATTATTTGAAGTATTCTAATGTGATTTTCATTGAGAAATTTTAAGAATTGCGGTTTCTAGAGCAGATTTTGGCATTTTTAAAAAATTAAAAAAAAACTCCCTAGGGTGGGATCATAATGATTTTTAATGGGAATTTTTCCAAGAAAAAATTCAACTAAAGATATTAATTGATTGTTAGAATTATTTGAAGTATTCTAATGTGATTTTCATTGAGAAATTTTAAGAATTGCGGTTTCTAGAGCAGATTTTGGCATTTTTAAAAAATTAAAAAAAAACTCCCAAGGGTGGGATCATGATGATTTTTAATGGGAATTTTTCCAAGAAAAAATTCAACTAAAGATATTAATTGATTGTTAGAATTATTTGAAGTATTCTAATGTGATTTTCATTGAGAAATTTTAAGAATTGCGGTTTCTAGAGCAGATTTTGGCATTTTTAAAAAATTAAAAAAAAACTCCCAAGGGTGGGATCATGATGATTTTTAATGGGAATTTTTCCAAGAAAAACTTCAACTAAAGATATTAATTGATTGTTAGAATTATTTGAAGTATTCTAATGTGATTTTCATTGAGAAATTTTAAGAATTGCGGTTTCTAGAGCAGATTTTGGCATTTTTAAAAAATTAAAAAAAACTCCCAAGGGTGGGATCATAATGATTTTTAATGGGAATTTTTCCAAGAAAAAATTCAACTAAAGATATTAATTGATTGTTAGAATTATTTGAAGTATTCTAATGTGATTTTCATTGAGAAATTTTAAGAATTGCGGTTTCTAGAGCAGATTTTGGCATTTTTAAAAAATTAAAAAAAAACTCCCAAGGGTGGGATCATGATGATTTTTAATGGGAATTTTTCCAAGAAAAAATTCAACTAAAGATATTAATTGATTGTTAGAATTATTTGAAGTATTCTAATGTGATTTTCATTGAGTATTCTAATGTGATTTTCATTTTTAAGAATTGCGGTTTCTAGAGCAGATTTTGGCATTTTTAAAAAATTAAAAAAAAACTCCCAAGGGTGGGATCATGATGATTTTTAATGGGAATTTTTCCAAGAAAAAATTCAACTAAAGATATTAATTGATTGTTAGAATTATTTGAAGTATTCTAATGTGATTTTCATTGAGAAATTTTAAGAATTGCGGTTTCTAGAGCAGATTTTGGCATTTTTAAAAAATTAAAAAAAAACTCCCAAGGGTGGGATCATGATGATTTTTAATGGGAATTTTTCCAAGAAAAAATTCAACTAAAGATATTAATTGATTGTTAGAATTATTTGAAGTATTCTAATGTGATTTTCATTGAGAAATTTTAAGAATTGCGGTTTCTAGAGCAGATTTTGGCATTTTTAAAAAATTAAAAAAAAACTCCCAAGGGTGGGATCATGATGATTTTTAATGGGAATTTTTCCAAGAAAAAATTCAACTAAAGATATTAATTGATTGTTAGAATTATTTGAAGTATTCTAATGTGATTTTCATTGAGAAATTTTAAGAATTGCGGTTTCTAGAGCAGATTTTGGCATTTTTAAAAAATTAAAAAAAAACTCCCAAGGGTGGGATCATGATGATTTTTAATGGGAATTTTTCCAAGAAAAAATTCAACTAAAGATATTAATTGATTGTTAGAATTATTTGAAGTATTCTAATGTGATTTTCATTGAGAAATTTTAAGAATTGCGGTTTCTAGAGCAGATTTTGGCATTTTTAAAAAATTAAAAAAAAACTCCCAAGGGTGGGATCATGATGATTTTTAATGGGAATTTTTCCAAGAAAAAATTCAACTAAAGATATTAATTGATTGTTAGAATTATTTGAAGTATTCTAATGTGATTTTCATTGAGAAATTTTAAGAATTGCGGTTTCTAGAGCAGATTTTGGCATTTTTAAAAAATTAAAAAAAAACTCATTCAACTAAAGATATTAATTGATTGTTAGAATTATTTGAAGTATTCTAATGTGATCATTGCGGTTTCTAGAGCAGATGATTTTGGGATCATGATGATTTTTAATGGGAATTTTTCCAAGAAAAAATTCAACTAAAGATATTAATTGATTGTTAGAATTATTTGAAGTATTCTAATGTGATTTTCATTGAGAAATTTTAAGAATTGCGGTTTCTAGAGCAGATTTTGGCATTTTTAAAAAATTAAAAAAAACTCCCAAGGGTGGGATCATGATGATTTTTAATGGGAATTTTTCCAAGAAAAAATTCAACTAAAGATATTAATTGATTGTTAGAATTATTTGAAGTATTCTAATGTGATTTTCATTGAGAAATTTTAAGAATTGCGGTTTCTAGAGCAGATTTTGGCATTTTTAAAAAATTAAAAAAAAACTCCCAAGGGTGGGATCATGATGATTTTTAATGGGAATTTTTCCAAGAAAAAATTCAACTAAAGATATTAATTGATTGTTAGAATTATTTGAAGTATTCTAATGTGATTTTCATTGAGAAATTTTAAGAATTGCGGTTTCTAGAGCAGATTTTGGCATTTTTAAAAAATTAAAAAAAAACTCCCAAGGGTGGGATCATGATGATTTTTAATGGGAATTTTTCCAAGAAAAAATTCAACTAAAGATATTAATTGATTGTTAGAATTATTTGAAGTATTCTAATGTGATTTTCATTGAGAAATTTTAAGAATTGCGGTTTCTAGAGCAGATTTTGGCATTTTTAAAAAATTAAAAAAAACTCCCAAGGGTGGGATCATAATGATTTTTAATGGGAATTTTTCCAAGAAAAAATTCAACTAAAGATATTAATTGATTGTTAGAATTATTTGAAGTATTCTAATGTGATTTTCATTGAGAAATTTTAAGAATTGCGGTTTCTAGAGCAGATTTTGGCATTTTTAAAAAATTAAAAAAAAACTCCCAAGGGTGGGATCATGATGATTTTTAATGGGAATTTTTCCAAGAAAAAATTCAACTAAAGATATTAATTGATTGTTAGAATTATTTGAAGTATTCTAATGTGATTTTCATTGAGAAATTTTAAGAATTGCGGTTTCTAGAGCAGATTTTGGCATTTTTAAAAAATTAAAAAAAAACTCCCAAGGGTGGGATCATGATGATTTTTAATGGGAATTTTTCCAAGAAAAAATTCAACTAAAGATATTAATTGATTGTTAGAATTATTTGAAGTATTCTAATGTGATTTTCATTGAGAAATTTTAAGAATTGCGGTTTCTAGAGCAGATTTTGGCATTTTTAAAAAATTAAAAAAAAACTCCCAAGGGTGGGATCATGATGATTTTTAATGGGAATTTTTCCAAGAAAAAATTCAACTAAAGATATTAATTGATTGTTAGAATTATTTGAAGTATTCTAATGTGATTTTCATTGAGAAATTTTAAGAATTGCGGTTTCTAGAGCAGATTTTGGCATTTTTTAAGAAAAAAATTTTTAAAAAAAAAAAAAACTCCCAAGGGTGGGATCATGATGATTTTTAATGGGAATTTTTCCAAGAAAAAATTCAACTAAAGATATTAATTGATTGTTAGAATTATTTGAAGTATTCTAATGTGATTTTCATTGAGAAATTTTAAGAATTGCGGTTTCTAGAGCAGATTTTGGCATTTTTAAAAAATTAAAAAAAAACTCCCAAGGGTGGGATCATGATGATTTTTAATGGGAATTTTTCCAAGAAAAAATTCAACTAAAGATATTAATTGATTGTTAGAATTATTTGAAGTATTCTAATGTGATTTTCATTGAGAAATTTTAAGAATTGCGGTTTCTAGAGCAGATTTTGGCATTTTTAAAAAATTAAAAAAAAACTCCCAAGGGTGGGATCATGATGATTTTTAATGGGAATTTTTCCAAGAAAAAATTCAACTAAAGATATTAATTGATTGTTAGAATTATTTGAAGTATTCTAATGTGATTTTCATTGAGAAATTTTAAGAATTGCGGTTTCTAGAGCAGATTTTGGCATTTTTAAAAAATTAAAAAAAAACTCCCAAGGGTGGGATCATGATGATTTTTAATGGGAATTTTTCCAAGAAAAAATTCAACTAAAGATATTAATTGATTGTTAGAATTATTTGAAGTATTCTAATGTGATTTTCATTGAGAAATTTTAAGAATTGCGGTTTCTAGAGCAGATTTTGGCATTTTTAAAAAATTAATAAAAACTCCCAAGGGTGGGATCATAATGATTTTTAATGGGAATTTTTCCAAGAAAAAATTCAACTAAAGATATTAATTGATTGTTAGAATTATTTGAAGTATTCTAATGTGATTTTCATTGAGAAATTTTAAGAATTGCGGTTTCTAGAGCAGATTTTGGCATTTTTAAAAAATTAAAAAAAAACTCCCAAGGGTGGGATCATGATGATTTTTAATGGGAATTTTTCCAAGAAAAAATTCAACTAAAGATATTAATTGATTGTTAGAATTATTTGAAGTATTCTAATGTGATTTTCATTGAGAAATTTTAAGAATTGCGGTTTCTAGAGCAGATTTTGGCATTTTTAAAAAATTAAAAAAAAACTCCCAAGGGTGGGATCATGATGATTTTTAATGGGAATTTTTCCAAGAAAAAATTCAACTAAAGATATTAATTGATTGTTAGAATTATTTGAAGTATTCTAATGTGATTTTCATTGAGAAATTTTAAGAATTGCGTTTTCTAGAGCAGATTTTGGCATTTTTAAAAAATTAAAAAAAACTCCCAAGGGTGGGATCATGATGATTTTTAATGGGAATTTTTCCAAGAAAAAATTCAACTAAAGATATTAATTGATTGTTAGAATTATTTGAAGTATTCTAATGTGATTTTCATTGAGAAATTTTAAGAATTGCGGTTTCTAGAGCAGATTTTGGCATTTTTAAAAAATTAAAAAAAAACTCCCAAGGGTGGGATCATGATGATTTTTAATGGGAATTTTTCCAAGAAAAAATTCAACTAAAGATATTAATTGATTGTTAGAATTATTTGAAGTATTCTAATGTGATTTTCATTGAGAAATTTTAAGAATTGCGGTTTCTAGAGCAGATTTTGGCATTTTTAAAAAATTAAAAAAAAACTCCCAAGGGTGGGATCATGATGATTTTTAATGGGAATTTTTCCAAGAAAAAATTCAACTAAAGATATTAATTGATTGTTAGAATTATTTGAAGTATTCTAATGTGATTTTCATTGAGAAATTTTAAGAATTGCGGTTTCTAGAGCAGATTTTGGCATTTTTAAAAAATTAAAAAAAAACTCCCAAGGGTGGGATCATGATGATTTTTAATGGGAATTTTTCCAAGAAAAAATTCAATTAAAGATATTAATTGATTGTTAGAATTATTTGAAGTATTCTAATGTGATTTTCATTGAGAAATTTTAAGAATTGCGGTTTCTAGAGCAGATTTTGGCATTTTTAAAAAATTAAAAAAAAACTCGCAAGGGTGGGATCATGATGATTTTTAATGGGAATTTTTCCAAGAAAAAATTCAACTAAAGATATTAATTGATTGTTAGAATTATTTGAAGTATTCTAATGTGATTTTCATTGAGAAATTTTAAGAATTGCGGTTTCTAGAGCAGATTTTGGCATTTTTAAAAAATTAAAAAAAAACTCCCAAGGGTGGGTTCATGATGATTTTTAATGGGAATTTTTCCAAGAAAAAATTCAACTAACGATATTAATTGATTGTTAGAATTATTTGAAGTATTCTAATGTGATTTTCATTGAGAAATTTTAAGAATTGCGGTTTCTAGAGCAGATTTTGGCATTTTTAAAAAATTAAAAAAAAACTCCCAAGGGTGGGATCATGATGATTTTTAATGGGAATTTTTCCAAGAAAAAATTCAACTAAAGATATTAATTGATTGTTAGAATTATTTGAAGTATTCTAATGTGATTTTCATTGAGAAATTTTAAGAATTGCGGTTTCTAGAGCAGATTTTGGCATTTTTAAAAAATTAAAAAAAAAACTCCCAAGGGTGGGATCATGATGATTTTTAATGGGAATTTTTCCAAGAAAAAATTCAACTAAAGATATTAATTGATTGTTAGAATTATTTGAAGTATTCTAATGTGATTTTCATTGAGAAATTTTAAGAATTGCGGTTTCTAGAGCAGATTTTGGCATTTTTAAAAAATTAAAAAAAAACTCCCAAGGGTGGGATCATGATGATTTTTAATGGGAATTTTTCCAAGAAAAAATTCAACTAAAGATATTAATTGATTGTTAAAATTATTTGAAGTATTCTAATGTGATTTTCATTGAGAAATTTTAAGAATTGCGGTTTCTAGAGCAGATTTTGGCATTTTTAAAAAATTAAAAAAAAACTCCCAAGGGTGGGATCATGATGATTTTTAATGGGAATTTTTCCAAGAAAAAATTCAACTAAAGATATTAATTGATTGGTAGAATTATTTGAAGTATTCTAATGTGATTTTCATTGAGAAATTTTAAGAATTGCGGTTTCTAGAGCAGATTTTGGCATTTTTAAAAAATTAAAAAAAAAACTCCCAAGGGTGGGATCATGATGATTTTTAATGGGAATTTTTCCAAGAAAAAATTCAACTAAAGATATTAATTGATTGTTAGAATTATTTGAAGTATTCTAATGTGATTTTCATTGAGAAATTTTAAGAATTGCGGTTTCTAGAGCAGATTTTGGCATTTTTAAAAAATTAAAAAAAAACTCCCAAGGGTGGGATCATGATGATTTTTAATGGGAATTTTTCCAAGAAAAAATTCAACTAAAGATATTAATTGATTGTTAGAATTATTTGAAGTATTCTAATGTGATTTTCATTGAGAAATTTTAAGAATTGCGGTTTCTAGAGCAGATTTTGGCATTTTTAAAAAATTAAAAAAAAACTCCCAAGGGTGGGATCATGATGATTTTTAATGGGAATTTTTCCAAGAAAAAATTCAACTAAAGATATTAATTGATTGTTAGAATTATTTGAAGTATTCTAATGTGATTTTCATTGAGAAATTTTAAGAATTGCGGTTTCTAGAGCAGATTTTGGCATTTTTAAAAAATTAAAAAAAAAAAACTCCCAAGGGTGGGATCATAATGATTTTTAATGGGAATTTTTCCAAGAAAAAATTCAACTAAAGATATTAATTGATTGTTAGAATTATTTGAAGTATTCTAATGTGATTTTCATTGAGAAATTTTAAGAATTGCGGTTTCTAGAGCAGATTTTGGCATTTTTAAAAAATTAAAAAAAAAACTCCCAAGGGTGGGATCATGATGATTTTTAATGGGAATTTTTCCAAGAAAAAATTCAACTAAAGATATTAATTGATTGTTAGAATTATTTGAAGTATTCTAATGTGATTTTCATTGAGAAATTTTAAGAATTGCGGTTTCTAGAGCAGATTTTGGCATTTTTAAAAAATTAAAAAAAAACTCCCAAGGGTGGGATCATGATGATTTTTAATGGGAATTTTTCCAAGAAAAAATTCAACTAAAGATATTAATTGATTGTTAGAATTATTTGAAGTATTCTAATGTGATTTTCATTGAGAAATTTTAAGAATTGCGGTTTCTAGAGCAGATTTTGGCATTTTTAAAAAATTAAAAAAAACTCCCAAGGGTGGGATCATAATGATTTTTAATGGGAATTTTTCCAAGAAAAAATTCAACTAAAGATATTAATTGATTGGTAGAATTATTTGAAGTATTCTAATGTGATTTTCATTGAGAAATTTTAAGAATTGCGGTTTCTAGAGCAGATTTTGGCATTTTTAAAAAATTAAAAAAAAACTCCCAAGGGTGGGATCATGATGATTTTTAATGGGAATTTTTCCAAGAAAAAATTCAACTAAAGATATTAATTGATTGTTAGAATTATTTGAAGTATTCTAATGTGATTTTCATTGAGAAATTTTATGAATTGCGGTTTCTAGAGCAGATTTTGGCATTTTTAAAAAATTAAAAAAAAACTCCCAAGGGTGGGATCATAATGATTTTTAATGGGAATTTTTCCAAGAAAAAATTCAACTAAAGATATTAATTGATTGTTAGAATTATTTGAAGTATTCTAATGTGATTTTCATTGAGAAATTTTAAGAATTGCGGTTTCTAGAGCAGATTTTGGCATTTTTAAAAAATTAAAAAAAAACTCCCAAGGGTGGGATCATGATGATTTTTAATGGGAATTTTTCCAAGAAAAAATTCAACTAAAGATATTAATTGATTGTTAGAATTATTTGAAGTATTCTAATGTGATTTTCATTGAGAAATTTTAAGAATTGCGGTTTCTAGAGCAGATTTTGGCATTTTTAAAAAATTAAAAAAAAACTCCCAAGGGTGGGATCATGATGATTTTTAATGGGAATTTTTCCAAGAAAAAATTCAACTAAAGATATTAATTGATTGTTAGAATTATTTGAAGTATTCTAATGTGATTTTCATTGAGAAATTTTAAGAATTGCGGTTTCTAGAGCAGATTTTGGCATTTTTAAAAAATTAAAAAAAAACTCCCAAGGGTGGGATCATAATAATTTTTAATGGGAATTTTTCCAAGAAAAAATTCAACTAAAGATATTAATTGATTGTTAGAATTATTTGAAGTATTCTAATGTGATTTTCATTGAGAAATTTTAAGAATTGCGGTTTCTAGAGCAGATTTTGGCATTTTTAAAAAATTAAAAAAAAACTCCCAAGGGTGGGATCATAATGATTTTTAATGGGAATTTTTCCAAGAAAAAATTCAACTAAAGATATTAATTGATTGTTAGAATTATTTGAAGTATTCTAATGTGATTTTCATTGAGAAATTTTAAGAATTGCGGTTTCTAGAGCAGATTTTGGCATTTTTAAAAAATTCCCAAAAAAAAAACTCCCAAGGGTGGGATCATGATGATTTTTAATGGGAATTTTTCCAAGAAAAAATTCAACTAAAGATATTAATTGATTGTTAGAATTATTTGAAGTATTCTAATGTGATTTTCATTGAGAAATTTTAAGAATTGCGGTTTCTAGAGCAGATTTTGGCATTTTTAAAAAATTAAAAAAAAACTCCCAAGGGTGGGATCATAATGATTTTTAATGGGAATTTTTCCAAGAAAAAATTCAACTAAAGATATTAATTGATTGTTAGAATTATTTGAAGTATTCTAATGTGATTTTCATTGAGAAATTTTAAGAATTGCGGTTTCTAGAGCAGATTTTGGCATTTTTAAAAAATTAAAAAAAAACTCCCAAGGGTGGGATCATGATGATTTTTAATGGGAATTTTTCCAAGAAAAAATTCAACTAAAGATATTAATTGATTGTTAGAATTATTTGAAGTACTCTAATGTGATTTTCATTGAGAAATTTTAAGAATTGCGGTTTCTAGAGCAGATTTTGGCATTTTTAAAAAATTAAAAAAAACTCCCAAGGGTGGGATCATAATGATTTTTAATGGGAATTTTTCCAAGAAAAAATTCAACTAAAGATATTAATTGATTGTTAGAATTATTTGAAGTATTCTAATGTGATTTTCATTGAGAAATTTTAAGAATTGCGGTTTCTAGAGCAGATTTTGGCATTTTTAAAAAATTAAAAAAAAACTCCCAAGGGTGGGATCATAATGATTTTTAATGGGAATTTTTCCAAGAAAAAATTCAACTAAAGATATTAATTGATTGTTAGAATTATTTGAAGTATTCTAATGTGATTTTCATTGAGAAATTTTAAGAATTGCGGTTTCTAGAGCAGATTTTGGCATTTTTAAAAAATTAAAAAAAAAACTCCCAAGGGTGGGATCATGATGATTTTTAATGGGAATTTTTCCAAGAAAAAATTCAACTAAAGATATTAATTGATTGTTAGAATTATTTGAAGTATTCTAATGTGATTTTCATTGAGAAATTTTAAGAATTGCGGTTTCTAGAGCAGATTTTGGCATTTTTAAAAAAATTAAAAAAAAACTCCCAAGGGTGGGATCATGATGATTTTTAATGGGAATTTTTCCAAGAAAAAATTCAACTAAAGATATTAATTGATTGTTAGAATTATTTGAAGTATTCTAATGTGATTTTCATTGAGAAATTTTAAGAATTGCGGTTTCTAGAGCAGATTTTGGCATTTTTAAAAAATTAAAAAAAACTCCCAAGGGTGGGATCATGATGATTTTTAATGGGAATTTTTCCAAGAAAATAATTCAACTAAAGATATTAATTGATTGTTAGAATTATTTGAAGTATTCTAATGTGATTTTCATTGAGAAATTTTAAGAATTGCGGTTTCTAGAGCAGATTTTGGCATTTTTAAAAAATTAAAAAAAAACTCCCAAGGGTGGGATCATGATGATTTTTAATGGGAATTTTTCCAAGAAAAAATTCAATTAAAGATATTAATTGATTGTTAGAATTATTTGAAGTATTCTAATGTGATTTTCATTGAGAAATTTTAAGAATTGCGGTTTCTAGAGCAGATTTTGGCATTTTTAAAAAATTAAAAAAAAACTCGCAAGGGTGGGATCATGATGATTTTTAATGGGAATTTTTCCAAGAAAAAATTCAACTAAAGATATTAATTGATTGTTAGAATTATTTGAAGTATTCTAATGTGATTTTCATTGAGAAATTTTAAGAATTGCGGTTTCTAGAGCAGATTTTGGCATTTTTAAAAAATTAAAAAAAAAACTCCCAAGGGTGGGTTCATGATGATTTTTAATGGGAATTTTTCCAAGAAAAAATTCAACTAACGATATTAATTGATTGTTAGAATTATTTGAAGTATTCTAATGTGATTTTCATTGAGAAATTTTAAGAATTGCGGTTTCTAGAGCAGATTTTGGCATTTTTAAAAAATTAAAAAAAAAACTCCCAAGGGTGGGATCATGATGAAAAATTTTTCCAAGAAAAAATTCAACTAAAGATATTAATTGATTGTTAGAATTATTTGAAGTATTCTAATGTGATTTTCATTGAGAAATTTTAAGAATTGCGGGTAGAGCAGATTTTGGCATTTTTAAAAAATTAAAAAAAAACTCCCAAGGGTGGGATGATTTTTAATGGGAATTTTTCCAAGAAAAAATTCAACTAAAGATATTAATTGATTGTTAGAATTATTTGAAGTATTCTAATGTGATTTTCATTGAGAAATTTTAAGAATTGCGGTTTCTAGAGCAGATTTTGGCATTTTTAAAAAATTAAAAAAAAACTCCCAAGGGTGGGATCATGATGATTTTTAATGGGAATTTTTCCAAGAAAAAATTCAACTAAAGATATTAATTGATTGTTAGAATTATTTGAAGTATTCTAATGTGATTTTCATTGAGAAATTTTAAGAATTGCGGTTTCTAGAGCAGATTTTGGCATTTTTAAAAAATTAAAAAAAAAACTCCCAAGGGTGGGATCATGATGATTTTTAATGGGAATTTTTCCAAGAAAAAATTCAACTAAAGATATTAATTGATTGTTAGAATTATTTGAAGTATTCTAATGTGATTTTCATTGAGAAATTTTATGAATTGCGGTTTCTAGAGCAGATTTTGGCATTTTTAAAAAATTAAAAAAAAACTCCCAAGGGTGGGATCATGATGATTTTTAATGGGAATTTTTCCAAGAAAAAATTCAACTAAAGATATTAATTGATTGTTAGAATTATTTGAAGTATTCTAATGTGATTTTCATTGAGAAATTTTAAGAATTGCGGTTTCTAGAGCAGATTTTGGCATTTTTAAAAAATTAAAAAAAAACTCCCAAGGGTGGGATCATAATGATTTTTAATGGGAATTTTTCCAAGAAAAAATTCAACTAAAGATATTAATTGATTGTTAGAATTATTTGAAGTATTCTAATGTGATTTTCATTGAGAAATTTTAAGAATTGCGGTTTCTAGAGCAGATTTTGGCATTTTTAAAAAATTAAAAAAAAAACTCCCAAGGGTGGGATCATGATGATTTTTAATGGGAATTTTTCCAAGAAAAAATTCAACTAAAGATATTAATTGATTGTTAGAATTATTTGAAGTATTCTAATGTGATTTTCATTGAGAAATTTTAAGAATTGCGGTTTCTAGAGCAGATTTTGGCATTTTTAAAAAATTAAAAAAAAAACTCCCAAGGGTGGGATCATGATGATTTTTAATGGGAATTTTTCCAAGAAAAAATTCAACTAAAGATATTAATTGATTGTTAGAATTATTTGAAGTATTCTAATGTGATTTTCATTGAGAAATTTTAAGAATTGCGGTTTCTAGAGCAGATTTTGGCATTTTTAAAAAATTAAAAAAAAAAACTCCCAAGGGTGGGATCATAATGATTTTTAATGGGAATTTTTCCAAGAAAAAATTCAACTAAAGATATTAATTGATTGTTAGAATTATTTGAAGTATTCTAATGTGATTTTCATTGAGAAATTTTAAGAATTGCGGTTTCTAGAGCAGATTTTGGCATTTTTAAAAATTTAAAAAAAAACTCCCAAGGGTGGGATCATAATGATTTTTAATGGGAATTTTTCCAAGAAAAAATTCAACTAAAGATATTAATTGATTGTTAGAATTATTTGAAGTATTCTAATGTGATTTTCATTGAGAAATTTTAAGAATTGCGGTTTCTAGAGCAGATTTTGGCATTTTTAAAAAATTAAAAAAAAAACTCCCAAGGGTGGGATCATGATGATTTTTAATGGGAATTTTTCCAAGAAAAAATTCAACTAAAGATATTAATTGATTGTTAGAATTATTTGAAGTATTCTAATGTGATTTTCATTGAGAAATTTTAAGAATTGCGGTTTCTAGAGCAGATTTTGGCATTTTTAAAAAATTAAAAAAAAACTCCCAAGGGTGGGATCATGATGATTTTTAATGGGAATTTTTCCAAGAAAAAATTCAACTAAAGATATTAATTGATTGTTAGAATTATTTGAAGTATTCTAATGTGATTTTCATTGAGAAATTTTAAGAATTGCGGTTTCTAGAGCAGATTTTGGCATTTTTAAAAAATTAAAAAAAACTCCCAAGGGTGGGATCATAATGATTTTTAATGGGAATTTTTCCAAGAAAAAATTCAACTAAAGATATTAATTGATTGGTAGAATTATTTGAAGTATTCTAATGTGATTTTCATTGAGAAATTTTAAGAATTGCGGTTTCTAGAGCAGATTTTGGCATTTTTAAAAAATTAAAAAAAAACTCCCAAGGGTGGGATCATGATGATTTTTAATGGGAATTTTTCCAAGAAAAAATTCAACTAAAGATATTAATTGATTGTTAGAATTATTTGAAGTATTCTAATGTGATTTTCATTGAGAAATTTTATGAATTGCGGTTTCTAGAGCAGATTTTGGCATTTTTAAAAAATTAAAAAAAAACTCCCAAGGGTGGGATCATAATGATTTTTAATGGGAATTTTTCCAAGAAAAAATTCAACTAAAGATATTAATTGATTGTTAGAATTATTTGAAGTATTCTAATGTGATTTTCATTGAGAAATTTTAAGAATTGCGGTTTCTAGAGCAGATTTTGGCATTTTTAAAAAATTAAAAAAAAACTCCCAAGGGTGGGATCATGATGATTTTTAATGGGAATTTTTCCAAGAAAAAATTCAACTAAAGATATTAATTGATTGTTAGAATTATTTGAAGTATTCTAATGTGATTTTCATTGAGAAATTTTAAGAATTGCGGTTTCTAGAGCAGATTTTGGCATTTTTAAAAAATTAAAAAAAAACTCCCAAGGGTGGGATCATGATGATTTTTAATGGGAATTTTTCCAAGAAAAAATTCAACTAAAGATATTAATTGATTGTTAGAATTATTTGAAGTATTCTAATGTGATTTTCATTGAGAAATTTTAAGAATTGCGGTTTCTAGAGCAGATTTTGGCATTTTTAAAAAATTAAAAAAAAACTCCCAAGGGTGGGATCATGATGATTTTTAATGGGAATTTTTCCAAGAAAAAATTCAACTAAAGATATTAATTGATTGTTAGAATTATTTGAAGTATTCTAATGTGATTTTCATTGAGAAATTTTAAGAATTGCGGTTTCTAGAGCAGATTTTGGCATTTTTAAAAAATTAAAAAAAAACTCCCAAGGGTGGGATCATGATGATTTTTAATGGGAATTTTTCCAAGAAAAAATTCAACTAAAGATATTAATTGATTGTTAGAATTATTTGAAGTATTCTAATGTGATTTTCATTGAGAAATTTTAAGAATTGCGGTTTCTAGAGCAGATTTTGGCATTTTTAAAAAATTAAAAAAAAACTCCCAAGGGTGGGATCATAATGATTTTTAATGGGAATTTTTCCAAGAAAAAATTCAACTAAAGA
>NW_026604510.1:0-26965 GCF_024763615.1 Phlebotomus papatasi
GGATCATGATGATTTTTAATGGGAATTTTTCAAGAAAAAATTCAACTAAAGATATTAATTGATTGTTAGAATTATTTGAAGTATTCTAATGTGATTTTCATTGAGAAATTTTAAGAATTGGCGGTTTCTAGAGCAGATTTTGGCATTTTTAAAAAATTAAAAAAAAAACTCCCAAGGGTGGGATCACTGATGATTTTTAATGGGAATTTTTCCAAGAAAAAAATTCAACTAAAGATATTATTGATTGTTAGAATTATTTGAAGTATTCTAATGTGATTTTCATTGAGAAATTTTAAGAATTGCGGTTTCTAGAGCAGATTTTGGCATTTTTAAAAAATTAAAAAAAACTCCCAAGGGTGGGATCATGATGATTTTTAATGGGAATTTTTCCAAGAAAAAATTCAACTAAAGATATTAATTGATTGTTAGAATTATTTGAAGTATTCTAATGTGATTTTCATTGAGAAATTTTAAGAATTGCGGTTTCTAGAGCAGATTTTGTCATTTTTAAAAAATTAAAAAAAACTCCCAAGGGTGGGATCATGATGATTTTTAATGGGAATTTTTCCAAGAAAAAATTCAACTAAAGATATTAATTGATTGTTAGAATTATTTGAAGTATTCTAATGTGATTTTCATTGAGAAATTTTAAGAATTGCGGTTTCTAGAGCATATTTTGGCATTTTTAAAAAATTAAAAAAAAACTCCCAAGGGTGGTATCATGATGATTTTTAATGGGAATTTTTCCAAGAAAAAATTCAACTAAAGATATTAATTGATTGTTAGAATTATTTGAAGTATTCTAATGTGATTTTCATTGAGAAATTTTAAGAATTGCGGTTTCTAGAGCAGATTTTGGCATTTTTAAAAAATTAAAAAAAAAACTCCCAAGGGTGGGATCATGATGATTTTTAATGGGAATTTTTCCAAGAAAAAATTCAACTAAAGATATTAATTGATTGTTAGAATTATTTGAAGTATTCTAATGTGATTTTCATTGAGAAATTTTAAGAATTGCGGTTTCTAGAGCAGATTTTGGCATTTTTAAAAAATTAAAAAAAAACTCCCAAGGGTGGGATCATGATGATTTTTAATGGGAATTTTTCCAAGAAAAAATTCAACTAAAGATATTAATTGATTGTTAGAATTATTTGAAGTATTCTAATGTGATTTTCATTGAGAAATTTTAAGAATTGCGGTTTCTAGAGCAGATTTTGGCATTTTTAAAAAATTAAAAAAAAAACTCCCAAGGGTGGGATCATGATGATTTTTAATGGGAATTTTTCTAAGAAAAAATTCAACTAAAGATATTAATTGATTGTTAGAATTATTTGAAGTATTCTAATGTGATTTTCATTGAGAAATTTTAAGAATTGCGGTTTCTAGAGCAGATTTTGGCATTTTTAAAAAATTAAAAAAAAACTCCCAAGGGTGGGATCATGATGATTTTTAATGGGAATTTTTCCAAGAAAAAATTCAACTAAAGATATTAATTGATTGTTAGAATTATTTGAAGTATTCTAATGTGATTTTCATTGAGAAATTTTAAGAATTGCGGTTTCTAGAGCATATTTTGGCATTTTTAAAAAATTAAAAAAAAACTCCCAAGGGTGGGATCATGATGATTTTTAATGGGAATTTTTCCAAGAAAAAATTCAACTAAAGATATTAATTGATTGTTAGAATTATTTGAAGTATTCTAATGTGATTTTCATTGAGAAATTTTAAGAATTGCGGTTTCTAGAGCAGATTTTGGCATTTTTAAAAAATTAAAAAAAAACTCCCAAGGGTGGGATCATGATGATTTTTAATGGGAATTTTTCCAAGAAAAAATTCAACTAAAGATATTAATTGATTGTTAGAATTATTTGAAGTATTCTAATGTGATTTTCATTGAGAAATTTTAAGAATTGCGGTTTCTAGAGCAGATTTTGGCATTTTTAAAAAATTAAAAAAAAACTCCCAAGGGTGGGATCATGATGATTTTTAATGGGAATTTTTCCAAGAAAAAATTCAACTAAAGATATTAATTGATTGTTAGAATTATTTGAAGTATTCTAATGTGATTTTCATTGAGAAATTTTAAGAATTGCGGTTTCTAGAGCAGATTTTGGCATTTTTAAAAAATTAAAAAAAAACTCCCAAGGGTGGGATCATGATGATTTTTAATGGGAATTTTTCCAAGAAAAAATTCAACTAAAGATATTAATTGATTGTTAGAATTATTTGAAGTATTCTAATGTGATTTTCATTGAGAAATTTTAAGAATTGCGGTTTCTAGAGCAGATTTTGGCATTTTTAAAAAATTAAAAAAAAACTCCCAAGGGTGAGATCATGATGATTTTTAATGGGAATTTTTCCAAGAAAAAATTCAACTAAAGATATTAATTGATTGTTAGAATTATTTGAAGTATTCTAATGTGATTTTCATTGAGAAATTTTAAGAATTGCGGTTTCTAGAGCAGATTTTGGCATTTTTAAAAAATTAAAAAAAAACTCCCAAGGGTGGGATCATGATGATTTTTAATGGGAATTTTTCCAAGAAAAAATTCAACTAAAGATATTAATTGATTGTTAGAATTATTTGAAGTATTCTAATGTGATTTTCATTGAGAAATTTTAAGAATTGCGGTTTCTAGAGCAGATTTTGGCATTTTTAAAAAATTAAAAAAAAACTCCCAAGGGTGGGATCATGATGATTTTTAATGGGAATTTTTCCAAGAAAAAATTCAACTAAAGATATTAATTGATTGTTAGAATTATTTGAAGTATTCTAATGTGATTTTCATTGAGAAATTTTAAGAATTGCGGTTTCTAGAGCAGATTTTGGCATTTTTAAAAAAATTAAAAAAAAACTCCCAAGGGTGGGATCATGATGATTTTTAATGGGAATTTTTCCAAGAAAAAATTCAACTAAAGATATTAATTGATTGTTAGAATTATTTGAAGTATTCTAATGTGATTTTCATTGAGAAATTTTAAGAATTGCGGTTTCTAGAGCAGATTTTGGCATTTTTAAAAAATTAAAAAAAAACTCCCAAGGGTGGGATCATGATGATTTTTAATGGGAATTTTTCCAAGAAAAAATTCAACTAAAGATATTAATTGATTGTTAGAATTATTTGAAGTATTCTAATGTGATTTTCATTGAGAAATTTTAAGAATTGCGGTTTCTAGAGCAGATTTTGGCATTTTTAAAAAATTAAAAAAAAACTCCCAAGGGTGGGATCATGATGATTTTTAATGGGAATTTTTCCAAGAAAAAATTCAACTAAAGATATTAATTGATTGTTAGAATTATTTGAAGTATTCTAATGTGATTTTCATTGAGAAATTTTAAGAATTGCGGTTTCTAGAGCAGATTTTGGCATTTTTAAAAAATTAAAAAAAAACTCCCAAGGGTGGGATCATGATGATTTTTAATGGGAATTTTTCCAAGAAAAAATTCAACTAAAGATATTAATTGATTGTTAGAATTATTTGAAGTATTCTAATGTGATTTTCATTGAGAAATTTTAAGAATTGCGGTTTCTAGAGCAGATTTTGGCATTTTTAAAAAATTAAAAAAAAACTCCCAAGGGTGGGATCATGATGATTTTTAATGGGAATTTTTCCAAGAAAAAATTCAACTAAAGATATTAATTGATTGTTAGAATTATTTGAAGTATTCTAATGTGATTTTCATTGAGAAATTTTAAGAATTGCGGTTTCTAGAGCAGATTTTGGCATTTTTAAAAAATTAAAAAAAAACTCCCAAGGGTGGGATCATGATGATTTTTAATGGGAATTTTTCCAAGAAAAAATTCAACTAAAGATATTAATTGATTGTTAGAATTATTTGAAGTATTCTAATGTGATTTTCATTGAGAAATTTTAAGAATTGCGGTTTCTAGAGCAGATTTTGGCATTTTTAAAAAATTAAAAAAAAACTCCCAAGGGTGGGATCATGATGATTTTTAATGGGAATTTTTCCAAGAAAAAATTCAACTAAAGATATTAATTGATTGTTAGAATTATTTGAAGTATTCTAATGTGATTTTCATTGAGAAATTTTAAGAATTGCGGTTTCTAGAGCAGATTTTGGCATTTTTAAAAAATTAAAAAAAAACTCCCAAGGGTGGGATCATGATGATTTTTAATGGGAATTTTTCCAAGAAAAAATTCAACTAAAGATATTAATTGATTGTTAGAATTATTTGAAGTATTCTAATGTGATTTTCATTGAGAAATTTTAAGAAATGCGGTTTCTAGAGCAGATTTTGGCATTTTTAAAAAATTAAAAAAAAACTCCCAAGGGTAATGGGAATTTTTCCAAGAAAAAATTCAACTAAAGATATTAATTGATTGTTAGAATTATTTGAAGTATTCTAATGTGATTTTCATTGAGAAATTTTAAGAATTGCGGTTTCTAGAGCAGATTTTGGCATTTTTTTAAAAAAAAACTCCCAAGGGTGGGATCATGATGATTTTTAATGGGAATTTTTCCAAGAAAAAATTCAACTAAAGATATTAATTGATTGTTAGAATTATTTGAAGTATTCTAATGTGATTTTCATTGAGAAATTTTAAGAATTGCGGTTTCTAGAGCAGATTTTGGCATTTTTAAAAAATTAAAAAAAAACTCCCAAGGGTGGGATCATAATGATTTTTAATGGGAATTTTTCCAAGAAAAAATTCAACTAAAGATATTAATTGATTGTTAGAATTATTTGAAGTATTCTAATGTGATTTTCATTGAGAAATTTTAAGAATTGCGGTTTCTAGAGCAGATTTTGGCATTTTTAAAAAATTAAAAAAAAACTCCCAAGGGTGGGATCATGATGATTTTTAATGGGAATTTTTCCAAGAAAAAATTCAACTAAAGATATTAATTGATTGTTAGAATTATTTGAAGTATTCTAATGTGATTTTCATTGAGAAATTTTAAGAATTGCGGTTTCTAGAGCAGATTTTGGCATTTTTAAAAAATTAAAAAAAAAACTCCCAAGGGTGGGATCATGATGATTTTTAATGGGAATTTTTCCAAGAAAAAATTCAACTAAAGATATTAATTGATTGTTAGAATTATTTGAAGTATTCTAATGTGATTTTCATTGAGAAATTTTAAGAATTGCGGTTTCTAGAGCAGATTTTGGCATTTTTAAAAAATTAAAAAAAAAAACTCCCAAGGGTGGGATCATGATGATTTTTAATGGGAATTTTTCCAAGAAAAAATTCAACTAAAGATATTAATTGATTGTTAGAATTATTTGAAGTATTCTAATGTGATTTTCATTGAGAAATTTTAAGAATTGCGGTTTCTAGAGCAGATTTTGGCATTTTTAAAAAATTAAAAAAAAACTCCCAAGGGTGGGATCATGATGATTTTTAATGGGAATTTTTCCAAGAAAAAATTCAACTAAAGATATTAATTGATTGTTAGAATTATTTGAAGTATTCTAATGTGATTTTCATTGAGAAATTTTAAGAATTGCGGTTTCTAGAGCAGATTTTGGCATTTTTAAAAAATTAAAAAAAAACTCCCAGGGGTGGGATCATGATGATTTTTAATGGGAATTTTTCCAAGAAAAAATTCAACTAAAGATATTAATTGATTGTTAGAATTATTTGAAGTATTCTAATGTGATTTTCATTGAGAAATTTTAAGAATTGCGGTTTCTAGAGCAGATTTTGGCATTTTTAAAAAATTAAAAAAAAACTCCCAAGGGTGGGATCATGATGATTTTTAATGGGAATTTTTCCAAGAAAAAATTCAACTAAAGATATTAATTGATTGTTAGAATTATTTGAAGTATTCTAATGTGATTTTCATTGAGAAATTTTAAGAATTGCGGTTTCTAGAGCAGATTTTGGCATTTTTAAAAAATTAAAAAAAAAACTCCCAAGGGTGGGATCATGATGATTTTTAATGGGAATTTTTCCAAGAAAAAATTCAACTAAAGATATTAATTGATTGTTAGAATTATTTGAAGTATTCTAATGTGATTTTCATTGAGAAATTTTAAGAATTGCGGTTTCTAGAGCAGATTTTGGCATTTTTAAAAAATTAAAAAAAAACTCCCAAGGGTGGGATCATGATGATTTTTAATGGGAATTTTTCCAAGAAAAAATTCAACTAAAGATATTAATTGATTGTTAGAATTATTTGAAGTATTCTAATGTGATTTTCATTGAGAAATTTTAAGAATTGCGGTTTCTAGAGCAGATTTTGGCATTTTTAAAAAATTAAAAAAAAAACTCCCAAGGGTGGGATCATGATGATTTTTAATGGGAATTTTTCCAAGAAAAAATTCACCTAAAGATATTAATTGATTGTTAGAATTATTTGAAGTATTCTAATGTGATTTTCATTGAGAAATTTTAAGAATTGCGGTTTCTAGAGCAGATTTTGGCATTTTTAAAAAATTAAAAAAAAACTCCCAAGGGTGGGATCATGATGATTTTTAATGGGAATTTTTCCAAGAAAAAATTCACCTAAAGATATTAATTGATTGTTAGAATTATTTGAAGTATTCTAATGTGATTTTCATTGAGAAATTTTAAGAATTGCGGTTTCTAGAGCAGATTTTGGCATTTTTAAAAAATTAAAAAAAAACTCCCAAGGGTGGGATCATGATGATTTTTAATGGGAATTTTTCCAAGAAAAAATTCAACTAAAGATATTAATTGATTGTTAGAATTATTTGAAGTATTCTAATGTGATTTTCATTGAGAAATTTTAAGAATTGCGGTTTCTAGAGCAGATTTTGGCATTTTTAAAAAATTAAAAAAAAACTCCCAAGGGTGGGATAATGATGATTTTTAATGGGAATTTTTCCAAGAAAAAATTCAACTAAAGATATTAATTGATTGTTAGAATTATTTGAAGTATTCTAATGTGATTTTCATTGAGAAATTTTAAGAATTGCGGTTTCTAGAGCAGATTTTGGCATTTTTAAAAAATTAAAAAAAAACTCCCAAGGGTGGGATCATGATGATTTTTAATGGGAATTTTTCCAAGAAAAAATTCAACTAAAGATATTAATTGATTGTTAGAATTATTTGAAGTATTCTAATGTGATTTTCATTGAGAAATTTTAAGAAATGCGGTTTCTAGAGCAGATTTTGGCATTTTTAAAAAATTAAAAAAAAAACTCCCAAGGGTGGGATCATGATGATTTTTAATGGGAATTTTTCCAAGAAAAAATTCAACTAAAGATATTAATTGATTGTTAGAATTATTTGAAGTATTCTAATGTGATTTTCATTGAGAAATTTTAAGAATTGCGGTTTCTAGAGCAGATTTTGGCATTTTTAAAAAATTAAAAAAAAACTCCCAAGGGTGGGATCATAATGATTTTTAATGGGAATTTTTCCAAGAAAAAATTCAACTAAAGATATTAATTGATTGTTAGAATTATTTGAAGTATTCTAATGTGATTTTCATTGAGAAATTTTAAGAATTGCGGTTTCTAGAGCAGATTTTGGCATTTTTAAAAAATTAAAAAAAAACTCCCAAGGGTGGGATCATGATGATTTTTAATGGGAATTTTTCCAAGAAAAAATTCAACTAAAGATATTAATTGATTGTTAGAATTATTTGAAGTATTCTAATGTGATTTTCATTGAGAAATTTTAAGAATTGCGGTTTCTAGAGCAGATTTTGGCATTTTTAAAAAATTAAAAAAAACTCCCAAGGGTGGGATCATGATGATTTTTAATGGGAATTTTTCCAAGAAAAAATTCAACTAAAGATATTAATTGATTGTTAGAATTATTTGAAGTATTCTAATGTGATTTTCATTGAGAAATTTTAAGAATTGCGGTTTCTAGAGCAGATTTTGGCATTTTTAAAAAATTAAAAAAAACTCCCAAGGGTGGGATCATAATGATTTTTAATGGGAATTTTTCCAAGAAAAAATTCAACTAAAGATATTAATTGATTGGTAGAATTATTTGAAGTATTCTAATGCGATTTTCATTGAGAAATTTTAAGAATTGCGGTTTCTAGAGCAGATTTTGGCATTTTTAAAAAATTAAAAAAAAACTCCCAAGGGTGGGATCATGATGATTTTTAATGGGAATTTTTCCAAGAAAAAATTCAACTAAAGATATTAATTGATTGTTAGAATTATTTGAAGTATTCTAATGTGATTTTCATTGAGAAATTTTAAGAATTGCGGTTTCTAGAGCAGATTTTGGCATTTTTAAAAAATTAAAAAAAAAACTCCCAAGGGTGGGATCATGATGATTTTTAATGGGAATTTTTCCAAGAAAAAATTCAACTAAAGATATTAATTGATTGTTAGAATTATTTGAAGTATTCTAATGTGATTTTCATTGAGAAATTTTAAGAATTGCGGTTTCTAGAGCAGATTTTGGCATTTTTAAAAAATTTTTAAGAAAAAAATTAAAAAAAAAACTCCCAAGGGTGGGATCATGATGATTTTTAATGGGAATTTTTCCAAGAAAAAATTCAACTAAAGATATTAATTGATTGTTAGAATTATTTGAAGTATTCTAATGTGATTTTCATTGAGAAATTTTTAAGAATTGCGGTTTCTAGAGCAGATTTTGGCATTTTTAAAAAATTAAAAAAAACTCCCAAGGGTGGGATCATGATGATTTTTAATGGGAATTTTTCCAAGAAAAAATTCAACTAAAGATATTAATTGATTGTTAGAATTATTTGAAGTATTCTAATGTGATTTTCATTGAGAAATTTTAAGAATTGCGGTTTCTAGAGCAGATTTTGGCATTTTTAAAAAATTAAAAAAAAAACTCCCAAGGGTGGGATCATGATGATTTTTAATGGGAATTTTTCTAAGAAAAAATTCAACTAAAGATATTAATTGATTGTTAGAATTATTTGAAGTATTCTAATGTGATTTTCATTGAGAAATTTTAAGAATTGCGGTTTCTAGAGCAGATTTTGGCATTTTTAAAAAATTAAAAAAAAACTCCCAAGGGTGGGATCATAATGATTTTTAATGGGAATTTTTCCAAGAAAAAATTCAACTAAAGATATTAATTGATTGTTAGAATTATTTGAAGTATTCTAATGTGATTTTCATTGAGAAATTTTAAGAATTGCGGTTTCTAGAGCAGATTTTGGCATTTTTAAAAAATTAAAAAAAAACTCCCAAGGGTGGGATCATGATGATTTTTAATGGGAATTTTTCCAAGAAAAAATTCAACTAAAGATATTAATTGATTGTTAGAATTATTTGAAGTATTCTAATGTGATTTTCATTGAGAAATTTTAAGAATTGCGGTTTATAGAGCAGATTTTGGCATTTTTAAAAAAATAAAAAAAAACTCCCAAGGGTGGGATCATGATGATTTTTAATGGGAATTTTTCCAAGAAAAAATTCAACTAAAGATATTAATTGATTGTTAGAATTATTTGAAGTATTCTAATGTGATTTTCATTGAGAAATTTTAAGAATTGCGGTTTCTAGAGCAGATTTTGGCATTTTTAAAAAATTAAAAAAAAAAAAAAACTCCCAAGGGTGGGATCATGATGATTTTTAATGGGAATTTTTCCAAGAAAAAATTCAACTAAAGATATTAATTGATTGTTAGAATTATTTGAAGTATTCTAATGTGATTTTCATTGAGAAATTTTAAGAATTGCGGTTTCTAGAGCAGATTTTGGCATTTTTAAAAAATTAAAAAAAAACTCCCAAGGGTGGGATCATGATGATTTTTAATGGGAATTTTTCCAAGAAAAAATTCAACTAAAGATATTAATTGATTGTTAGAATTATTTGAAGTATTCTAATGTGATTTTCATTGAGAAATTTTAAGAATTGCGGTTTCTAGAGCAGATTTTGGCATTTTTAAAAAATTAAAAAAAAACTCCCAAGGGTGGGATCATGATGATTTTTAATGGGAATTTTTCCAAGAAAAAATTCAACTAAAGATATTAATTGATTGTTAGAATTATTTGAAGTATTCTAATGTGATTTTCATTGAGAAATTTTAAGAATTGCGGTTTCTAGAGCAGATTTTGGCATTTTTAAAAAATTAAAAAAAAACTCCCAAGGGTGGGATCATGATGATTTTTAATGGGAATTTTTCCAAGAAAAAATTCAACTAAAGATATTAATTGATTGGTAGAATTATTTGAAGTATTCTAATGTGATTTTCATTGAGAAATTTTAAGAATTGCGGTTTATAGAGCAGATTTTGGCATTTTTAAAAAATTAAAAAAAACTCCCAAGGGTGGGATCATGATGATTTTTAATGGGAATTTTTCCAAGAAAAAATTCAACTAAAGATATTAATTGATTGTTAGAATTATTTGAAGTATTCTAATGTGATTTTCATTGAGAAATTTTAAGAATTGCGGTTTCTAGAGCAGATTTTGGCATTTTTAAAAAATTAAAAAAAAAACTCCCAAGGGTGGGATCATGATGATTTTTAATGGGAATTTTTCCAAGAAAAAATTCAACTAAAGATATTAATTGATTGTTAGAATTATTTGAAGTATTCTAATGTGATTTTCATTGAGAAATTTTTAAGAATTGCGGAAATTTTTCTAGAGCAGATTTTGGCATTTTTAAAAAATTAAAAAAAAACTCCCAAGGGTGGGATCATGATGATTTTTAATGGGAATTTTTCCAAGAAAAAATTCAACTAAAGATATTAATTGATTGTTAGAATTATTTGAAGTATTCTAATGTGATTTTCATTGAGAAATTTTAAGAATTGCGGTTTCTAGAGCAGATTTTGGCATTTTTAAAAAATTAAAAAAAAACTCCCAAGGGTGGGATCATGATGATTTTTAATGGGAATTTTTCCAAGAAAAAATTCAACTAAAGATATTAATTGATTGTTAGAATTATTTGAAGTATTCTAATGTGATTTTCATTGAGAAATTTTAAGAATTGCGGTTTCTAGAGCAGATTTTGGCATTTTTAAAAAATTAAAAAAAAACTCCCAAGGGTGGGATCATGATGATTTTTAATGGGAATTTTTCCAAGAAAAAATTCAACTAAAGATATTAATTGATTGTTAGAATTATTTGAAGTATTCTAATGTGATTTTCATTGAGAAATTTTAAGAATTGCGGTTTCTAGAGCAGATTTTGGCATTTTTAAAAAATTAAAAAAAAACTCCCAAGGGTGGGATCATGATGATTTTTAATGGGAATTTTTCCAAGAAAAAATTCAACTAAAGATATTAATTGATTGGTAGAATTATTTGAAGTATTCTAATGTGATTTTCATTGAGAAATTTTAAGAATTGCGGTTTATAGAGCAGATTTTGGCATTTTTAAAAAATTAAAAAAAAACTCCCAAGGGTGGGATCATGATGATTTTTAATGGGAATTTTTCCAAGAAAAAATTCAACTAAAGATATTAATTGATTGTCAGAATTATTTGAAGTATTCTAATGTGATTTTCATTGAGAAATTTTAAGAATTGTGGTTTCTAGAACAGATTTTGGCATTTTTAAAAAATTAAAAAAAAAACTCCCAAGGGTGGGATCATGATGATTTTTAATGGGAATTTTTCCAAGAAAAAATTCAACTAAAGATATTAATTGATTGTTAGAATTATTTGAAGTATTCTAATGTGATTTTCATTGAGAAATTTTAAGAATTGCGGTTTCTAGAGCAGATTTTGGCATTTTTAAAAAATTAAAAAAAAAACTCCCAAGGGTGGGATCATGATGATTTTTAATGGGAATTTTTCCAAGAAAAAATTCAACTAAAGATATTAATTGATTGTTAGAATTATTTGAAGTATTCTAATGTGATTTTCATTGAGAAATTTTAAGAATTGCGGTTTGTAGAGCAGATTTTGGCATTTTTAAAAAATTAAAAAAAAACTCCCAAGGGTGGGATCATGATGATTTTTAATGGGAATTTTTCCAAGAAAAAATTCAACTAAAGATATTAATTGATTGTTAGAATTATTTGAAGTATTCTAATGTGATTTTCATTGAGAAATTTTAAGAATTGCGGTTTCTAGAGCAGATTTTGGCATTTTTAAAAAATTAAAAAAAAACTCCCAAGGGTGGGATCATGATGATTTTTAATGGGAATTTTTCCAAGAAAAAATTCAACTAAAGATATTAATTGATTGTTAGAATTATTTGAAGTATTCTAATGTGATTTTCATTGAGAAATTTTAAGAATTGCGGTTTCTAGAGCAGATTTTGGCATTTTTAAAAAATTGAAAAAAAAAACTCCCAAGGGTGGGATCATGATGATTTTTAATGGGAATTTTTCCAAGAAAAAATCCAACTAAAGATATTAATTGATTGTTAGAATTATTTGAAGTATTCTAATGTGATTTTCATTGAGAAATTTTAAGAATTGCGGTTTCTAGAGCAGATTTTGGCATTTTTAAAAAATTAAAAAAAAAACTCCCAAGGGTGGGATCATGATGATTTTTAATGGGAATTTTTCCAAGAAAAAATTCAACTAAAGATATTAATTGATTGTTAGAATTATTTGAAGTATTCTAATGTGATTTTCATTGAGAAATTTTAAGAATTGCGGTTTCTAGAGCAGATTTTGGCATTTTTAAAAAATTAAAAAAAAACTCCCAAGGGTGGGATCATGATGATTTTTAATGGGAATTTTTCCAAGAAAAAATTCAACTAAAGATATTAATTGATTGTTAGAATTATTTGAAGTATTCTAATGTGATTTTCATTGAGAAATTTTAAGAATTGCGGTTTCTAGAGCAGATTTTGGCATTTTTAAAAAATTAAAAAAAAAACTCCCAAGGGTGGGATCATGATGATTTTTAATGGGAATTTTTCCAAGAAAAAATTCAACTAAAGATATTAATTGATTGGTAGAATTATTTGAAGTATTCTAATGTGATTTTCATTGAGAAATTTTAAGAATTGCGGTTTATAGAGCAGATTTTGGCATTTTTAAAAAATTAAAAAAAACTCCCAAGGGTGGGATCATGATGATTTTTAATGGGAATTTTTCCAAGAAAAAATTCAACTAAAGATATTAATTGATTGTTAGAATTATTTGAAGTATTCTAATGTGATTTTCATTGAGAAATTTTAAGAATTGCGGTTTCTAGAGCAGATTTTGGCATTTTTAAAAAATTAAAAAAAAACTCCCAAGGGTGGGATCATGATGATTTTTAATGGGAATTTTTCCAAGAAAAAATTCAAATAAAGATATTAATTGATTGTTAGAATTATTTGAAGTATTCTAATGTGATTTTCATTGAGAAATTTTAAGAATTGCGGTTTCTAGAGCAGATTTTGGCATTTTTAAAAAATTAAAAAAAAAACTCCCAAGGGTGGGATCATGATGATTTTTAATGGGAATTTTTCCAAGAAAAAATTCAACTAAAGATATTAATTGATTGTAGAATTATTTGAAGTATCTAATGTGATTTTCTAGAGCAGATTTTGGCATTTTTAAAAAATTAAAAAAAAACTCCCAAGGGTGGGATCATGATGATTTTTAATGGGAATTTTTCCAAGAAAAAATTCAACTAAAGATATTAATTGATTGTTAGAATTATTTGAAGTATTCTAATGTGATTTTCATTGAGAAATTTTAAGAATTGCGGTTTCTAGAGCAGATTTTGGCATTTTTAAAAAATTAAAAAAAAACTCCCAAGGGTGGGATCATGATGATTTTTAATGGGAATTTTTCCAAGAAAAAATTCAACTAAAGATATTAATTGATTGTTAGAATTATTTGAAGTATTCTAATGTGATTTTCATTGAGAAATTTTAAGAATTGCGGTTTATAGAGCAGATTTTGGCATTTTTAAAAAATTAAAAAAAAACTCCCAAGGGTGGGATCATGATGATTTTTAATGGGAATTTTTCCAAGAAAAAATTCAACTAAAGATATTAATTGATTGTTAGAATTATTTGAAGTATTCTAATGTGATTTTCATTGAGAAATTTTAAGAATTGCGGTTTCTAGAGCAGATTTTGGCATTTTTAAAAAATTAAAAAAAAACTCCCAAGGGTGGGATCATGATGATTTTTAATGGGAATTTTTCCAAGAAAAAATTCAACTAAAGATATTAATTGATTGGTAGAATTATTTGAAGTATTCTAATGTGATTTTCATTGAGAAATTTTAAGAATTGCGGTTTATAGAGCAGATTTTGGCATTTTTAAAAAATTAAAAAAAAACTCCCAAGGGTGGGATCATGATGATTTTTAATGGGAATTTTTCCAAGAAAAAATTCAACTAAAGATATTAATTGATTGTTAGAATTATTTGAAGTATTCTAATGTGATTTTCATTGAGAAATTTTAAGAATTGCGGTTTCTAGAACAGATTTTGGCATTTTTAAAAAATTAAAAAAAAACTCCCAAGGGTGGGATCATGATGATTTTTAATGGGAATTTTTCCAAGAAAAAATTCAACTAAAGATATTAAGTGATTGTTAGAATTATTTGAAGTATTCTAATGTGATTTTCATTGAGAAATTTTAAGAATTGCGGTTTCTAGAGCAGATTTTGGCATTTTTAAAAAATTAAAAAAAAAACTCCAAAGGGTGGGATCATGATGATTTTTAATGGGAATTTTTCCAAGAAAAAATTCAACTAAAGATATTAATTGATTGTTAGAATTATTTGAAGTATTCTAATGTGATTTTCATTGAGAAATTTTAAGAATTGCGGTTTGTAGAGCAGATTTTGGCATTTTTAAAAAATTAAAAAAAAACTCCCAAGGGTGGGATCATGATGATTTTTAATGGGAATTTTTCCAAGAAAAAATTCAACTAAAGATATTAATTGATTGTTAGAATTATTTGAAGTATTCTAATGTGATTTTCATTGAGAAATTTTAAGAATTGCGGTTTCTAGAGCAGATTTTGGCATTTTTAAAAAATTAAAAAAAAAACTCCCAAGGGTGGGATCATGATGATTTTTAATGGGAATTTTTCCAAGAAAAAATTCAACTAAAGATATTAATTGATTGTTAGAATTATATGAAGTATTCTAATGTGATTTTCATTGAGAAATTTTAAGAATTGCGGTTTCTAGAGCAGATTTTGGCATTTTTAAAAAATTGAAAAAAAAAAACTCCCAAGGGTGGGATCATGATGATTTTTAATGGGAATTTTTCCAAGAAAAAATCCAACTAAAGATATTAATTGATTGTTAGAATTATTTGAAGTATTCTAATGTGATTTTCATTGAGAAATTTTAAGAATTGCGGTTTCTAGAGCAGATTTTGGCATTTTTAAAAAATTAAAAAAAAAACTCCCAAGGGTGGGATCATGATGATTTTTAATGGGAATTTTTCCAAGAAAAAATTCAACTAAAGATATTAATTGATTGTTAGAATTATTTGAAGTATTCTAATGTGATTTTCATTGAGAAATTTTAAGAATTGCGGTTTCTAGAGCAGATTTTGGCATTTTTAAAAAATTAAAAAAAAACTCCCAAGGGTGGGATCATGATGATTTTTAATGGGAATTTTTCCAAGAAAAAATTCAACTAAAGATATTAATTGATTGTTAGAATTATTTGAAGTATTCTAATGTGATTTTCATTGAGAAATTTTAAGAATTGCGGTTTCTAGAGCAGATTTTGAATTTTTCCAAGAAAAAATTCAACATTTTTAAAAAATTAAAAAAAAACTCCCAAGGGTGGGATCATGATGATTTTTAATGGGAATTTTTCCAAGAAAAAATTCAACTAAAGATATTAATTGATTGTTAGAATTATTTGAAGTATTCTAATGTGATTTTCATTGAGAAATTTTAAGAATTGCGGTTTCTAGAGCAGATTTTGGCATTTTTAAAAAATTAAAAAAAAACTCCCAAGGGTGGGATCATGATGATTTTTAATGGGAATTTTTCCAAGAAAAAATTCAACTAAAGATATTAATTGATTGTTAGAATTATTTGAAGTATTCTAATGTGATTTTCATTGAGAAATTTTAAGAATTGCGGTTTATAGAGCAGATTTTGGCATTTTTAAAAAATTAAAAAAAAAACTCCCAAGGGTGGGATCATGATGATTTTTAATGGGAATTTTTCCAAGAAAAAATTCAACTAAAGATATTAATTGATTGGTAGAATTATTTGAAGTATTCTAATGTGATTTTCATTGAGAAATTTTAAGAATTGCGGTTTCTAGAGCAGATTTTGGCATTTTCAAAAAATTAAAAAAAAAACTCCCAAGGGTGGGATCATAATGATTTTTAATGGGAATTTTTCCAAGAAAAAATTCAACTAAAGATATTAATTGATTGTTAGAATTATTTGAAGTATTCTAATGTGATTTTCATTGAGAAATTTTAAGAATTGCGGTTTCTAGAGCAGATTTTGGCATTTTTAAAAAATTAAAAAAAAACTCCCAAGGGTGGGATCATGATGATTTTTAATGGGAATTTTTCCAAGAAAAAATTCAACTAAAGATATTAATTGATTGTTAGAATTATTTGACGTATTCTAATGTGATTTTCATTGAGAAATTTTAAGAATTGCGGTTTCTAGAGCAGATTTTGGCATTTTTAAAAAATTAAAAAAAACTCCCAAGGGTGGGATCATAATGATTTTTAATGGGAATTTTTCCAAGAAAAAATTCAACTAAAGATATTAATTGATTGTTAGAATTATTTGAAGTATTCTAATGTGATTTTCATTGAGAAATTTTAAGAATTGCGGTTTCTAGAGCATATTTTGGCATTTTTAAAAAATTAAAAAAAAACTCCCAAGGGTGGGATCATGATGATTTTTAATGGGAATTTTTCCAAGAAAAAATTCAACTAAAGATATTAATTGATTGTTAGAATTATTTGAAGTATTCTAATGTGATTTTCATTGAGAAATTTTAAGAATTGCGGTTTCTAGAGCAGATTTTGGCATTTTTAAAAAATTAAAAAAAAAACTCCCAAGGGTGGGATCATGATGATTTTTAATGGGAATTTTTCCAAGAAAAAATTCAACTAAAGATATTAATTGATTGTTAGAATTATTTGAAGTATTCTAATGTGATTTTCATTGAGAAATTTTAAGAATTGCGGTTTCTAGAGCAGATTTTGGCATTTTTAAAAAATTAAAAAAAAAACTCCCAAGGGTGGGATCATGATGATTTTTAATGGGAATTTTTCCAAGAAAAAATTCAACTAAAGATATTAATTGATTGGTAGAATTATTTGAAGTATTCTAATGCGATTTTCATTGAGAAATTTCAAGAATTGCGGTTTCTAGAGCAGATTTTGGCATTTTTAAAAAATTAAAAAAAAACTCCCAAGGGTGGGATCATAATGATTTTTAATGGGAATTTTTCCAAGAAAAAATTCAACTAAAGATATTAATTGATTGTTAGAATTATTTGAAGTATTCTAATGTGATTTTCATTGAGAAATTTTAAGAATTGCGGTTTCTAGAGCAGATTTTGGCATTTTTAAAAAATTAAAAAAAAACTCCCAGGGGTGGGATCATGGGATCATAATGATTTTTAATGGGAATTTTTCCAAGAAAAAATTCAACTAAAGATATTAATTGATTGTTAGAATTATTTGAAGTATTCTAATGTGATTTTCATTGAGAAATTTTAAGAATCTGCGGTTTCTAGAGCTAAAGATATTAATTGATTGTTAGAATTATTTGAAGTATTCTAATGTGATTTTCATTTTTTAAGAATTGCGGTTTCTAGAGCAATTTTGGCATTTTTAAAAAAAAACTCCCAAGGGTGGGATCATGATGATTTTTAATGGGAATTTTTCCAAGAAAAAAATCAACTAAAGATATTAATTGATTGTTAGAATTATTTGAAGTATTCTAATGTGATTTTCATTGAGAAATTTTAAGAATTGCGGTTTCTAGAGCAGATTTTGGCATTTTTAAAAAATTAAAAAAAAAACTCCCAAGGGTGGGATCATGATGATTTTTAATGGGAATTTTTCCAAGAAAAAATTCAACTAAAGATATTAATTGATTGTTAGAATTATTTGAAGTATTCTAATGTGATTTTCATTGAGAAATTTTAAGAATTGCGGTTTCTAGAGCAGATTTTGGCATTTTTAAAAAATTAAAAAAAAACTCCCAAGGGTGGGATCATGATGATTTTTAATGGGAATTTTTCCAAGAAAAAATTCAACTAAAGATATTAATTGATTGTTAGAATTATTTGAAGTATTCTAATGTGATTTTCATTGAGAAATTTTAAGAATTGCGGTTTCTAGAGCAGATTTTGGCATTTTTAAAAAATTAAAAAAAAACTCCCAAGGGTGAGATCATGATGATTTTTAATGGGAATTTTTCCAAGAAAAAATTCAACTAAAGATATTAATTGATTGTTAGAATTATTTGAAGTATTCTAATGTGATTTTCATTGAGAAATTTTAAGAATTGCGGTTTCTAGAGCAGATTTTGGCATTTTTAAAAAATTAAAAAAAAACTCCCAAGGGTGGGATCATGATGATTTTTAATGGGAATTTTTCCAAGAAAAAATTCAACTAAAGATATTAATTGATTGTTAGAATTATTTGAAGTATTCTAATGTGATTTTCATTGAGAAATTTTAAGAATTGCGGTTTCTAGAGCAGATTTTGGCATTTTTAAAAAATTAAAAAAAAACTCCCAAGGGTGGGATCATGATGATTTTTAATGGGAATTTTTCCAAGAAAAAATTCAACTAAAGATATTAATTGATTGTTAGAATTATTTGAAGTATTCTAATGTGATTTTCATTGAGAAATTTTAAGAATTGCGGTTTCTAGAGCAGATTTTGGCATTTTTAAAAAATTAAAAAAAAAACTCCCAAGGGTGGGATCATGATGATTTTTAATGGGAATTTTTCCAAGAAAAAAATTCAACTAAAGATATTAATTGATTGTTAGAATTATTTGAAGTATTCTAATGTGATTTTCATTGAGAAATTTTAAGAATTGCGGTTTCTAGAGCAGATTTTGGCATTTTTAAAAAATTAAAAAAAAACTCCCAAGGGTGGGATCATGATGATTTTTAATGGGAATTTTTCCAAGAAAAAATTCAACTAAAGATATTAATTGATTGTTAGAATTATTTGAAGTATTCTAATGTGATTTTCATTGAGAAATTTTAAGAATTGCGGTTTCTAGAGCAGATTTTGGCATTTTTAAAAAATTAAAAAAAAACTCCCAAGGGTGGGATCATGATGATTTTTAATGGGAATTTTTCCAAGAAAAAATTCAACTAAAGATATTAATTGATTGTTAGAATTATTTGAAGTATTCTAATGTGATTTTCATTGAGAAATTTTAAGAATTGCGGTTTCTAGAGCAGATTTTGGCATTTTTAAAAAATTAAAAAAAAACTCCCAAGGGTGGGATCATGATGATTTTTAATGGGAATTTTTCCAAGAAAAAATTCAACTAAAGATATTAATTGATTGTTAGAATTATTTGAAGTATTCTAATGTGATTTTCATTGAGAAATTTTAAGAATTGCGGTTTCTAGAGCAGATTTTGGCATTTTTAAAAAATTAAAAAAAAACTCCCAAGGGTGGGATCATGATGATTTTTAATGGGAATTTTTCCAAGAAAAAATTCAACTAAAGATATTAATTGATTGGTAGAATTATTTGAAGTATTCTAATGTGATTTTCATTGAGAAATTTTAAGAATTGCTAAAGATATTAATTGGTTAGAATTATTTGAAGTATTCTAATTGTAGAGCAGATTTTGGCATTTTTAAAAAATTAAAAAAAAAACTCCCAAGGGTGGGATCATGATGATTTTTAATGGGAATTTTTCCAAGAAAAAATTCAACTAAAGATATTAATTGATTGTTAGAATTATTTGAAGTATTCTAATGTGATTTTCATTGAGAAATTTTAAGAATTGCGGTTTCTAGAGCAGATTTTGGCATTTTTAAAAAATTAAAAAAAAAACTCCCAAGGGTGGGATCATGATGATTTTTAATGGGAATTTTTCCAAGAAAAAATTCAACTAAAGATATTAATTGATTGTTAGAATTATTTGAAGTATTCTAATGTGATTTTCATTGAGAAATTTTAAGAATTGCGGTTTCTAGAGCAGATTTTGGCATTTTTAAAAAATTAAAAAAAAACTCCCAAGGGTGGGATCATGATGATTTTTAATGGGAATTTTTCCAAGAAAAAATTCAACTAAAGATATTAATTGATTGTTAGAATTATTTGAAGTATTCTAATGTGATTTTCATTGAGAAATTTTAAGAATTGCGGTTTCTAGAGCAGATTTTGGCATTTTTAAAAAATTAAAAAAAAACTCCCAAGGGTGGGATCATGATGATTTTTAATGGGAATTTTTCCAAGAAAAAATTCAACTAAAGATATTAATTGATTGTTAGAATTATTTGAAGTATTCTAATGTGATTTTCATTGAGAAATTTTAAGAATTGCGGTTTCTAGAGCAGATTTTGGCATTTTTAAAAAATTAAAAAAAAAACTCCCAAGGGTGGGATCATGATGATTTTTAATGGGAATTTTTCCAAGAAAAAATTCAACTAAAGATATTAATTGATTGTTAGAATTATTTGAAGTATTCTAATGTGATTTTCATTGAGAAATTTTAAGAATTGCGGTTTCTAGAGCAGATTTTGGCATTTTTAAAAAATTAAAAAAAAACTCCCAAGGGTGGGATCATGATGATTTTTAATGGGAATTTTTCCAAGAAAAAATTCAACTAAAGATATTAATTGATTGTTAGAATTATTTGAAGTATTCTAATGTGATTTTCATTGAGAAATTTTAAGAATTGCGGTTTCTAGAGCAGATTTTGGCATTTTTAAAAAATTAAAAAAAAACTCCCAAGGGTGGGATCATGATGATTTTTAATGGGAATTTTTCCAAGAAAAAATTCAACTAAAGATATTAATTGATTGTTAGAATTATTTGAAGTATTCTAATGTGATTTTCATTGAGAAATTTTAAGAATTGCGGTTTCTAGAGCAGATTTTGGCATTTTTAAAAAATTAAAAAAAACTCCCAAGGGTGGGATCATAATGATTTTTAATGGGAATTTTTCCAAGAAAAAATTCAACTAAAGATATTAATTGATTGTTAGAATTATTTGAAGTATTCTAATGTGATTTTCATTGAGAAATTTTAAGAATTGCGGTTTGTAGAGCAGATTTTGGCATTTTTAAAAAATTAAAAAAAAAACTCCCAAGGGTGGGATCATGATGATTTTTAATGGGAATTTTTCCAAGAAAAAATTCAACTAAAGATATTAATTGATTGGTAGAATTATTTGAAGTATTCTAATGTGATTTTCATTGAGAAATTTTAAGAATTGCGGTTTGTAGAGCAGATTTTGGCATTTTTAAAAAATTAAAAAAAAAAACTCCCAAGGGTGGGATCATGATGATTTTTAATGGGAATTTTTCCAAGAAAAAATTCAACTAAAGATATTAATTGATTGGTAGAATTATTTGAAGTATTCTAATGCGATTTTCATTGAGAAATTTTAAGAATTGCGGTTTCTAGAGCAGATTTTGGCATTTTTAAAAAATTAAAAAAAAACTCCCAAGGGTGGGATCATAATGATTTTTAATGGGAATTTTTCCAAGAAAAAATTCAACTAAAGATATTAATTGATTGTTAGAATTATTTGAAGTATTCTAATGTGATTTTCATTGAGAAATTTTAAGAATTGCGGTTTCTAGAGCAGATTTTGGCATTTTTAAAAAATTAAAAAAAAACTCCCAGGGGTGGGATCATAATGATTTTTAATGGGAATTTTTCCAAGAAAAAATTCAACTAAAGATATTAATTGATTGTTAGAATTATTTGAAGTATTCTAATGTGATTTTCATTGAGAAATTTTAAGAATTGCGGTTTCTAGAGCAGATTTTGGCATTTTTAAAAAATTAAAAAAAAACTCCCGAGGGTGGGATCATGATGATTTTTAATGGGAATTTTTCCAAGAAAAAATTCAACTAAAGATATTAATTGATTGTTAGAATTATTTGAAGTATTCTAATGTGATTTTCATTGAGAAATTTTAAGAATTGCGGCTTCTAGAGCAGATTTTGGCATTTTTAAAAAATTAAAAAAAAAAAAAAACTCCCAAGGGTGGGATCATGATGATTTTTAATGGGAATTTTTCCAAGAAAAAATTCAACTAAAGATATTAATTGATTGTTAGAATTATTTGAAGTATTCTAATGTGATTTTCATTGAGAAATTTTAAGAATTGCGGTTTCTAGAGCAGATTTTGGCATTTTTAAAAAATTAAAAAAAAACTCCCAAGGGTGGGATCATGATGATTTTTAATGGGAATTTTTCCAAGAAAAAATTCAACTAAAGATATTAATTGATTGTTAGAATTATTTGAAGTATTCTAATGTGATTTTCATTGAGAAATTTTAAGAATTGCGGTTTCTAGAGCAGATTTTGGCATTTTTAAAAAATTAAAAAAAAACTCCCAAGGGTGAGATCATGATGATTTTTAATGGGAATTTTTCCAAGAAAAAATTCAACTAAAGATATTAATTGATTGTTAGAATTATTTGAAGTATTCTAATGTGATTTTCATTGAGAAATTTTAAGAATTGCGGTTTCTAGAGCAGATTTTGGCATTTTTAAAAAATTAAAAAAAAACTCCCAAGGGTGGGATCATGATGATTTTTAATGGGAATTTTTCCAAGAAAAAATTCAACTAAAGATATTAATTGATTGTTAGAATTATTTGAAGTATTCTAATGTGATTTTCATTGAGAAATTTTAAGAATTGCGGTTTCTAGAGCAGATTTTGGCATTTTTAAAAAATTAAAAAAAAACTCCCAAGGGTGGGATCATGATGATTTTTAATGGGAATTTTTCCAAGAAAAAATTCAACTAAAGATATTAATTGATTGTTAGAATTATTTGAAGTATTCTAATGTGATTTTCATTGAGAAATTTTAAGAATTGCGGTTTCTAGAGCAGATTTTGGCATTTTTAAAAAATTAAAAAAAAAACTCCCAAGGGTGGGATCATGATGATTTTTAATGGGAATTTTTCCAAGAAAAAATTCAACTAAAGATATTAATTGATTGTTAGAATTATTTGAAGTATTCTAATGTGATTTTCATTGAGAAATTTTAAGAATTGCGGTTTCTAGAGCAGATTTTGGCATTTTTAAAAAATTAAAAAAAAACTCCCAAGGGTGGGATCATGATGATTTTTAATGGGAATTTTTCCAAGAAAAAATTCAACTAAAGATATTAATTGATTGTTAGAATTATTTGAAGTATTCTAATGTGATTTTCATTGAGAAATTTTAAGAATTGCGGTTTCTAGAGCAGATTTTGGCATTTTTAAAAAATTAAAAAAAAACTCCCAAGGGTGGGATCATGATGAAAAAATTCAACTAAAGATATTAATTGATTGTTAGAATTATTTGAAGTATTCTTGGCATTTTTAAAAAATTAAAAAAAAACTCCCAAGGGTGGGATCATGATGATTTTTAATGGGAATTTTTCCAAGAAAAAATTCAACTAAAGATATTAATTGATTGTTAGAATTATTTGAAGTATTCTAATGTGATTTTCATTGAGAAATTTTAAGAATTGCGGTTTCTAGAGCAGATTTTGGCATTTTTAAAAAATTAAAAAAAAACTCCCAAGGGTGGGATCATGATGATTTTTAATGGGAATTTTTCCAAGAAAAAATTCAACTAAAGATATTAATTGATTGTTAGAATTATTTGAAGTATTCTAATGTGATTTTCATTGAGAAATTTTAAGAATTGCGGTTTCTAGAGCAGATTTTGGCATTTTTAAAAAATTAAAAAAAAACTCCCAAGGGTGGGATCATGATGATTTTTAATGGGAATTTTTCCAAGAAAAAATTCAACTAAAGATATTAATTGATTGTTAGAATTATTTGAAGTATTCTAATGTGATTTTCATTGAGAAATTTTAAGAATTGCGGTTTCTAGAGCAGATTTTGGCATTTTTAAAAAATTAAAAAAAAACTCCCAAGGGTGGGATCATGATGATTTTTAATGGGAATTTTTCCAAGAAAAAATTCAACTAAAGATATTAATTGATTGTTAGAATTATTTGAAGTATTCTAATGTGATTTTCATTGAGAAATTTTAAGAATTGCGGTTTCTAGAGCAGATTTTGGCATTTTTAAAAAATTAAAAAAAAAACTCCCAAGGGTGGGATCATGATGATTTTTAATGGGAATTTTTCCAAGAAAAAATTCAACTAAAGATATTAATTGATTGTTAGAATTATTTGAAGTATTCTAATGTGATTTTCATTGAGAAATTTTAAGAATTGCGGTTTCTAGAGCAGATTTTGGCATTTTTAAAAAATTAAAAAAAACTCCCAAGGGTGGGATCATAATGATTTTTAATGGGAATTTTTCCAAGAAAAAATTCAACTAAAGATATTAATTGATTGTTAGAATTATTTGAAGTATTCTAATGTGATTTTCATTGAGAAATTTTAAGAATTGCGGTTTCTAGAGCAGATTTTGGCATTTTTAAAAAATTAAAAAAAAACTCCCAAGGGTGGGATCATGATGATTTTTAATGGGAATTTTTCCAAGAAAAAATTCAACTAAAGATATTAATTGATTGTTAGAATTATTTGAAGTATTCTAATGTGATTTTCATTGAGAAATTTTAAGAATTGCGGTTTCTAGAGCAGATTTTGGCATTTTTAAAAAATTAAAAAAAAACTCCCAAGGGTGGGATCATGATGATTTTTAATGGGAATTTTTCCAAGAAAAAATTCAACTAAAGATATTAATTGATTGTTAGAATTATTTGAAGTATTCTAATGTGATTTTCATTGAGAAATTTTAAGAATTGCGGTTTCTAGAGCAGATTTTGGCATTTTTAAAAAATAAAAAAAAAACTCCCAAGGGTGGGATCATGATGATTTTTAATGGGAATTTTTCCAAGAAAAAATTCAACTAAAGATATTAATTGATTGTTAGAATTATTTGAAGTATTCTAATGCGATTTTCATTGAGAAATTTTAAGAATTGCGGTTTCTAGAGCAGATTTTGGCATTTTTAAAAAATTAAAAAAAAACTCCCAAGGGTGGGATCATGATGATTTTTAATGGGAATTTTTCCAAGAAAAAATTCAACTAAAGATATTAATTGATTGGTAGAATTACTTGAAGTATTCTAATGTGATTTTCATTGAGAAATTTTAAGAATTGCGGTTTATAGAGCAGATTTTGGCATTTTTAAAAAAATAAAAAAAAACTCCCAAGGGTGGGATCATGATGATTTTTAATGGGAATTTTTCCAAGAAAAAATTCAACTAAAGATATTAATTGATTGTTAGAATTATTTGAAGTATTCTAATGTGATTTTCATTGAGAAATTTTAAGAATTGCGGTTTCTAGAGCAGATTTTGGCATTTTTAAAAAATTAAAAAAAAAAAACTCCCAAGGGTGGGATCATGATGATTTTTAATGGGAATTTTTCCAAGAAAAAATTCAACTAAAGATATTAATTGATTGTTGGAATTATTTGAAGTATTCTAATGTGATTTTCATTGAGAAATTTTAAGAATTGCGGTTTCTAGAGCAGATTTTGGCATTTTTAAAAAATTAAAAAAAAAACTCCCAAGGGTGGGATCATGATGATTTTTAATGGGAATTTTTCCAAGAAAAAATTCAATTAAAGATATTAATTGATTGTTAGAATTATTTGAAGTATTCTAATGTGATTTTCATTGAGAAATTTTAAGAATTGCGGTTTCTAGAGCAGATTTTGGCATTTTTAAAAAATTAAAAAAAAACTCCCAAGGGTGGGATCATGATGATTTTTAATGGGAATTTTTCCAAGAAAAAATTCAACTAAAGATATTAATTGATTGTTAGAATTATTTGAAGTATTCTAATGTGATTTTCATTGAGAAATTTTAAGAATTGCGGTTTCTAGAGCAGATTTTGGCATTTTTAAAAAATTAAAAAAAAACTCCCAAGGGTGGGATCATGATGATTTTTAATGGGAATTTTTCCAAGAAAAAATTCAACTAAAGATATTAATTGATTGTTAGAATTATTTGAAGTATTCTAATGTGATTTTCATTGAGAAATTTTAAGAATTGCGGTTTATAGAGCAGATTTTGGCATTTTTAAAAAATTAAAAAAAAAACTCCCAAGGGTGGGATCATGATGATTTTTAATGGGAATTTTTCCAAGAAAAAATTCAACTAAAGATATTAATTGATTGGTAGAATTATTTGAAGTATTCTAATGTGATTTTCATTGAGAAATTTTAAGAATTGCGGTTTCTAGAGCAGATTTTGGCATTTTTAAAAAATTAAAAAAAACTCCCAAGGGTGGGATCATGATGATTTTTAATGGGAATTTTTCCAAGAAAAAATTCAACTAAAGATATTAATTGATTGTTAGAATTATTTGAAGTATTCTAATGTGATTTTCATTGAGAAATTTTAAGAATTGCGGTTTCTAGAGCAGATTTTGGCATTTTTAAAAAATTAAAAAAAAAAACTCCCAAGGGTGGGATCATGATGATTTTTAATGGGAATTTTTCCAAGAAAAAATTCAACTAAAGATATTAATTGATTGTTAGAATTATTTGAAGTATTCTAATGTGATTTTCATTGAGAAATTTTAAGAATTGCGGTTTCTAGAGCAGATTTTGGCATTTTTGAATATGCTATTTTGAACATTCTATAAAGTACCGTTAACCGTGTAAATTAAAATCGCGATTTTAACCCCCTAAAAGTGGGCAAAACGCGTCGAATTTTCTAGGTAACAAGTTAAAATTTTCCAGGGAATCTGAATATGCTATTTTGAACATTCTATAAAGTACCGTTAACCGTGTAAATTAAAATCGCGATTTTAACCCCCTAAAAGTGGGCAAAACGCGTCGAATTTTCTAGGTAACAAGTTAAAATTTTCCGGGGAATCTGAATATGCTATTTTGAACATTCTATAAAGTACCGTTAACCGTGTAAATTAAAATCGCGATTTTAACCCCCTAAAAGTGGGCAAAACGCGTCGAATTTTCTAGGTAACAAGTTAAAATTTTCCGGGGAATCTGAATATGCTATTTTGAACATTCTATA
>NW_026604511.1:0-26768 GCF_024763615.1 Phlebotomus papatasi
TCACATCAAATTCCCTTTAAATCGTTCTATTACAACATTGAGACACTAATCAGTATTTGTTGACTTGGTTAATGGATATTTGAAGAGAATATTTCGTAACATTTCCATAATTGGATAATTTCTGCTGAAAAAATTAAAATGTTTTGCCAAACATCTCAAGCGAATGATGTAAAATCGCATTTGCATCTAATAAGACCATGCACGAATCGATTGAGTTATAAGCATTACCAAACAAGTATTAATAAAAACCAAATATTAGTTGAATGGAAATGCGATAAAAAAGAGATGGCAAAGAGTCTCAACTTCGCGGATTGCTCTAACTGACAACGTAGAGTACTCCGTAAATTATCTTTAAGCAGTTTTTAGGCACATTACGATTTATTATCGAACTGATTTCAACTGGTTTAGAAATTTATCAAAAAACTATGGTAAAATTTGAAAATCTATGATGATGATAATAATAATAATAATAATAATAATAAAAAGTATGTAACCATCATACGTTTTTAATAATTTCTAAAATTGAATGAAGTGTCCAAAGCTCTGGAATGTTTGTCACTTTATAGTGTCTGCCTATCAAGTGATTATCGCTATCTGTGCTGTATTGTTTATCAGTTTTGATGACAAGGGGACTGAAATTTCTGAAAATTATGTGCATATGGCAATTTCCGCGATGTTTTGTGGGACACTGCGGTTTTCATCACAAACACTGCGAGTTCTTTTAAACTTGACATCGTTCGAGTTCATGATTCGCACAATGCCTCGGAGCTAAAATAACGTATACAAACCGCACAATTTGAGGGTTCATTGCGGAAGGTGTGTTTGATTGTAAATAGCTATTGTGTCAATTTTGGTGACAATTGTGCAGGTTTATTTCTGGGTTCCATACCCTGAAATTCAATCATGTGTGAATTTATACCTCTTTTGCATAACATTACGCGGAATCGCGTCAATGAAGACGATTGAGTTTGTACGAGATATTTGTAATCTCATCTAATGCATTCCCATGGTAAATTCACTTTGCATTCCTGGGGAAATTACTTTACAAATTTGCTTCTACAATGCTTTTTATTAAATTGTTTCCAAGACTTTGGGATAATTAAAATAATAACATTTTTAGAGAATTTCACACGGTGTGATGTATATAAATATTTCTTCCTTCTCTGAAATATCTCAGAAGATGATGACAAATCTTTTCACAGCTGTGATTTCACATGGCGATTGTCGGATGATGAACACGCAAAGGAAAGAGAAATGGAGAAAAAATTATAATCTTCTCTTTGCTCCAAAGAATCTTCACGTTGATGATTAAATCACAGAAAGAACAGATTTTTTTCTAATAAGAATGACGAAACGGAAATGCAGCACAAGATAATACGAGAAAGTGATGCCGATTCGGGGCTCGAGTGAGATAATTCCACCACAGAATCATCACTGATCCAGCTGGTGAACCATAAAAAATCTCTGATTATGTCTCAGAAAGCTCTCAATCTCAATATCTGGCGAATTGTCTTGCTTTTTTTTGCTCTTCACCAGCGAAAGAATTGGTATTTTCTTTTATATCTGGATTTTCCACCAATGCTTTTTTCATACTCCGAAGAAAACACAGATAAGCAGAGCCCGGCGCGCGCCGACTTTTAGCCGTTTTTAGCGCGCCGCCCAGCTTTTTTCTTAGCCGCCGCCGCCGAGAAAATTTGAGGCGCGCCGCCGAGCGCGCCGCTGAAATTTTTTGGCGCGGCGCCGTTAGGCGCCGAAAAAAACTTTTTGCATTCCAATACAACTTTTTTTATATGTCAATTTCTGCGATTGTTAAATAGGAAGTGGGGCACTTTGAATTGGGGCAACTTTGAAACTGTCCTAAGGATGTATGGGTCCCATCCGTCTCTACCGCAACCCACTGTACCCCGACCCTTACTATATCCAAATGGACCGGACTCTATCTTTAAAGTTTATTAACCTATTTCAATGATTTTTTGGTTGCCTTTTCCACTCGGACTATTTAAATTCACAATAGAAAATGACCAGTGATACAAGCCCAGATAAGCTTATGGTAGCTGAGATTCTTTACAGGCGACCTCAAAATGCGTGTTTGAGTTGAATTTTGGGGGTAAAGAATCGCGTCGAGCCAATTTTATTCATTTCGACCGACGAAAACCGTTTACTTGACGCGATTCTTTACCCCCGAAATTCAACTCACAATTGAATTTTCACGCATACCAAGTTGCAAACACTCCGAGTTGCACGCATTTCGAGGTCACCTGTAAAGAATCTTAGTTACCACAAGCTTATCTGGGTTTATCACTGTTTTTTTGTTGACCCTGTTTTCATATATACTCAAATTCCATTATCGTTTTCTTTTGAAACCTATGCTCCACAATTTGTTTTTGTCACCAAAAAACTAACTCTTCCATAAATTTCTCACGATGCTTTTTTTAGTTTTTTTTTTATAATTCTTTTAATTTTATGTATTTATTTTTTATTTTTTAAGCGCTCTCTAAAATCGTGTGTGAAATACGCACAGCGCTAGCAAAAAACATACCTAGAATCGTTTGCAAAATACGCACAGGGCAAGCATAAAACGCTATCCAAAATCGTGTTTAAAACACGCACAATACGATCATAAATTGGTTAAGAATACGTTTAAAAATACGCACAGCTCAATCATAAAAAAAAGCTAAGAACGAGCTTAAAATCACGCACAGATTAATCATAAAACGACTAAGGGTGCTCTTAAAATCGCGCACAGCTCAATCGTAAATCGGTTAAGAATGCGCTTAAAATCACGCCCAGCTCAAACTAAAACGGCTAAGATTGCGCTTAAAATCACGCACAGATTAATCGAAAAACGAATAAGAATGCGCTTAAAATCACGTACAGCTCAATCGAAAAACGATTAAGACTGCGCTTAAAATCACGCACAGCTCAATCATGGAACGGTTTTAAGCGTAATCTTAACCTTTGTTATTGAGATGTGCGTGATTTTAAGCGAATTTTTAACCATTTTACGATTCAGCTGTGCGTGATTTTAACCGATTTACGATTGAGATGTGCGTGATTTTAAGCACATTCGTAACCGTTTTATGATTGATCTGTACGTGATTTTAAGCGCATTCTTAGTCGTTTTATGATTGAGCTGTGCGTGATTTTAAGCGTTTTTTTCGTTTTACGATTCAGCTGTGAGTGATTTTAAGCGAATTTTTATCCGTTTTATGATTGAGTAGCGCGTGCTTTTAAGCGGAATATCGACCGTTTTGTGCTTGAGCTGTGCGTATGTTTAAGCGCAATATTAACCGTTTTATGTCTGAGCTATGCATGTTTTTAGGCACAATAACCATTTTATGCTCAAGCTGTGCGTGTTAAGCGGAATGTCACCCGTTTTGTACTTCATTTGTGCGTGTTTTTAAGCGGAATATCAACCGTTTTGTGATTAAGCTGTTTGTGTTTTTAAGCGCTAACCGTTTTATGCTTAACCCTTTAAGGACGATTGGAACACCGGTGTCCCATAAAGAAAATAATTTTTCCTGACTACCCAAAGTTATTTTTTTCTTATGTCTGTACATAATTGTAAAGTAGAAGATTTAAGGAATCTACAATATTTTTTGAAAGTCTCTAGCTATTTGATATGTAGTAAATATTTAAGCTCAAAAATGGTTAATTTTTAAATTCTCAAATTCATAATTGATTTTATTTATTTTTTATACTTCCAATTTTTTTTTAAGCAAAACCCTTTCGCTACTAAAAACTACAATACTCATATGTAATATTTTTCATTAAAGCGAAAAATATAATTCATTGGTATTGTCAGAAAAATTACTTAAATTTTTGGGCTATTTTTGTCCCTATCGTCCATAGAAGCACAAAATACACCGAATCAGACTCTGTTGGACTTTCCAAGGTTAGATGTAAGACTAATCATTGATTATATTTCCCAGTTTAATTTTTATTGTTGATTTTCAGTCCGTAGAAAGTATCTCGTTGTTAAAGGGTTAAGCTGTTTGTGTTTTTAAGCGGAATAATAAACGTTTTATGCTTAAACTATGCGTGATTTTTAAGCGCATCATTATCCGTTTTGTGCTTAAGCTGTGCGTGTTTTTACGCGAAGTATCTGCCCGCTCATGCTTGATGTAAGCATGTTCTCAGCACAATTATGCCCGTTTGATGCTTGAGCTGTGCGTGTTTTCAGCACCATTTTATTTAACAAATAGAGATGAAACCTTAAAAATAGATAAATTTCATAACTAAAAATAGCAACGGACCTTCTAAAAAGTGAAAAATTTTTATTCATATTATATCGTACTCCATACAATATTTATATGGTTTGGAATTGAATTGAAAATAAATGTTATTATCATAATAATCATACTCGTTCACTTAAAAAGTACAGTTTCATTTCATTTACAAAACATAATCTGTGCAATACATTTCGCAAGATATATATCAACCAGTCATTACCATTCAATTTAATACAGTAAATTTGTATATGTTTCACGAAAATTTAATAAATTTCATGAAAATTTCATAAATTTAATGGAAAAACATTAAAAAAACGTATCTGACAATGACAACAATCGTGAGAGTAGTTTTCGAGATATCCCTAAAAAACATATTTTTTAGGTCACCCTCTAACGGGTTACACAATAAATTGCACTATCGTATTTGTCGTTCTAAAATTAAGTAATATGCAAAGTTTCATAAAGAAATTTCTTCCGATGGCCCGAGTACTTTCCTTGTCACGGTAATTTTGTCTTCCGAAAAAATCTTTTTTCAAAAGAAGTATCAAAGCGTCACGCTCTGTCTGTGGAGTTCGATCGGTAAAATGAATAACTGGACGAATTCCAAGACGGTTGGAGTATTGTTATTTTTCTGAAACTACGTAAAGGCTTCACTTCAGCTCATAGAATTATTTCCTTTGTCAAATAATTGTCAAACAATTTAAAAAAAAAACCCAAAGCGATAATTTATAGAGCTTTCACGAACGGTTTTTCTTGAGAAAAATACAGAATATTTGAGAACAGCAGATTTTGTTTAAATTTCTGCATGCAATTCGAAGAAAAAACAACCGGCGCGCCTGGCGCCGTCGCAGCCAAGAGCTTTGGCTGGCGCGCCGGCGCGCCAGCCGCCGCTGACTGTAAAACGAAATTTAGCCGCCGCCGCCGAAAGGCGTCTCGCGCCGGGCTCTGCAGATAAGAATTGTGAGATAATAGCAAAAATACGCTCTCGTACTAAGCCTCCCTCTCGGTAAAATCTTCCTGTAAATTCTTCCGCGAATCTTTATCAGCTTAAGTGGGAGTTCAGAATCAGAACACATCGTATATAACGATTAAATATTCAATGATTCAAACAATGTATATAGCGATAGCGACTGTACTTCATAATTCCAGCTATTAAAATTATATTGCTTGAAAGGGTTTAATGTAATTACTATTTTAATACATATGATGGATAAAAGGTGTATGTCAAATATTTAATTGGATTTAAACTTTTCTCAATATTGAAGAAAAGAGCATGTATGCCAATAGCCTTTAAAAATATTAACTATTTTTAACTCAATAATATAAAGGATTTAGCAATTTTAAACTGTCTATACTCTAAAATTATTAACTTACATTAGAAAGAAAGATGGCATGAATAGATCATTTTTCAAGGTTTTTCATTTCATCCCTTTTTTCTTACTGACTGAAGATAGATACAAAACTTTAGAAAAGATAGTTTCTTTTTAAGCTGATTTTCTTCCCGAGTCCCATATGCAGGGGGACCGGGGAAGAATTAGCCACTTAATCAATTTTTTCATTGCGTATAATTTGTAAAAAGAAAAATGTTTGTATGAGGCTGATAAATATTTCAATGAATAGGAAAGGAGGCGTTTAACTTAGAATAAATAAAGATTTCCTCAATATTCCTACTACGGCAAACTGTAACATCCCACACTGTCTAATACTAACCATCACTAATTCTGCCCCAGTCTCCCCTTTATCTTTTTTTATTAATTAGAAATAGAATTATTCCTAATTTCAACCTGGTATGTAGCAATAATTGAGTTTGAGATATCAAAACTTAAATTGATATAATTGATCTATCTCTAGTTCTATGTAGTACTATTACTATATTATATGTAGGATAGTCAATAGATGGCGCAATCCGCGCGAAAAATCGAAGAGCGACGAGAGAGAAAATTTAGTTTAAAATTGGTGAGTGATTAAACAAATTATATTTCCCTCCTACCAAAAAAATCTTTATATATATTTAAATAATAATGTTATTAATAACCCGAAAATATTATAGTCTCATCACGTTCTGTGATTGACTAAAGCATAAACTTTAATTCATAGCTATATAGTCAATCAGATAACACCATAGCATAAATATATTTTATAGGATGAAATATTTAATTACATGTAGATAGTATGCTAAAACCCATTGAGTTTAGGAACAATTAAATTCCATTTTAAATATTTAAATGGTCCAGGTCTTCCTTATTGAATGCATTTGACAGAGAAAACTGTTGTACGAGATGAACGTGTTCTAATATTTGCTGTCAGTTGAAGCGTATTGAATGAATATAAACAAAATAAACCCACTTTTCAATTAATGAAAAGCTGCAGCTAGAAGAATGACTCCAATTGCCGCTGTGGTATGCATTTCATGAAATTGACCTATAGTGAGGGAATCATTAAATAGTTCTCAGAGCTTTTGTTCTTCACGAACAAGAGTTCTGTTCCAGTCTCTTTACTACAAAAAAAAATTGCAATTCAATCCCAATTGTTTTTCCAATGAGAATTTGTGATGGTGTTCCAGATCCAGAAGAATATTTCGCTAAAAGAGACACAATCATTGTGCGGGAAGTCTCGTCATGGTATTGCTTTTTTGTGACCATAAAAATTTATGTATGTGACAAAATAGTGAGCAATGTGTGGGATCAGAGATATGCAAATTTCGTGTTGAATTTCAATGCAAATAAAAAGGCGGCAATTCATGAGGAGGTTTATACGTGGCTTTGACACCCAACAACTGTTTCCATTCAGAAAACATTGGGTATCACCTCTTAACACAGAGACTATGAAAGCTTAAAGGCATCGGTGGAAAGTGTATATCATGACTCTGATAAAACAGCGATAAAAGCCAATGGACTGATAAGAGGCAAAACAACAGTGATTTTCACTGCGACAAATACTAATTTTTTCATTGATTTTCCCATAAAAAAATCCGTCAACCTCCCGCGCTCTTTTATGGCGCATGAAAATATTTCAGCTTCATTAGCGAAATGACCTTCTCTGCAATTATTCCTCGGGCAGACGATGCAGAGGGATGTCAACGTGATAAAATATCACTCAAGCTCGCAAGCACAGACATTACTATTTATTGACTCTGATTGTTCTCAATTAAATCACATGGTCACATCGCTATTAATTAAACTGCGGGAGATAGCGCTCAAACGACCATTCACAGTTGGATTTTGATGACGTCGATGAAGATTCGAAGAAATACTATCGAAATCTCTCGCCCAGAAAGCCTTTTGTATTTCTTTTGCTGTCCCTAGCAGATATTAAGGGTTGTATCTTGTATCGGTTGTATAATAACTTCCTCTTTATTTAGTCTGGTCAAAAGATTGCCCAAGAATTAATTAAAATGATTTATTAAAAAGATTATACACTATTATAACGAAAATTTTACAAATAAATATTAAAATAATTTAGAAAACGGTACTGTATTTCAAACACGTTGCATATTGCTCGAACTCAAAGGCAGAGTAGTCTACATAAGTCAGTCCGGTAGTGATTAAACATCTTTTATGTTTTTAATGTTTAGTAAAAACGAACTTCACTGGAGAAAAATTTATATTGAAAATCTTGTTTAAAAAGAAGTCGCATTAAAGAACTTTCAATAATAGCAGTGGAAAATGTTAGCGAAGTCCTCAAACTCGTTAACATTACACGGAAAACTGTTTCGTAAAATTGTTCGTAAATTAACTCCTACTGGGGTACTTACAAAATGCTCGCAAGTCACATAATCTATGTATCTAAGTGATCATCTTACAAAAAATGTTTGTAAAAAGAGTAAACTTTTACAAAACATTTTAGTAAATTGTACAATTTACGAGCGTTTTGTAAGTCCCTAGTATCAATTCACAAACATTTGCAAACTATTGTACGAAATATTTTATTCTGTATACATTCTTCCTCATGAATTGGACCACTAAAGAATTTTAAAAATATTACACATAGGTAAATAATACGAATTTAGTTTTGTAGTAAAGCTTCTCAGCAACGAGTCCTAGCATTTCGTAAAGCATAAGATATTTTGCCACTCCTTTTTTTTATGTTTTGCAAAATTCAAAAGTTTATATTTTTGATACTAGTTCTGGCTCACTTCTGGCACTGCAAATACAATTTAATCATTAAAACGCTTAAAATGCAAAAACTGCAACTTTAAAAAATATTGATTAGAACTTTGAAGGAGATATTTTCCAAAATATTATTTATAGCTAAGCTTTACTCATACGTTTCTTATAATATTACAATAAATTTTGTTATTTATTTAAATTAATTTTAATGATATCTAAATTTAATATTTAATTGGATTTTGATAGTTATTCAATTAATATTATTGCTTTTGAAGTATAAGAGAACACAATTCAATTTCAATTCGTTTTCAAAATTAATTCAAAATATTTAATAAAGTTCTAATTAAATTGAATTAAGAGAACTCCTGCTGATAGCACTATTGCATTTTAATTAAACGTCCGATGATTAATTGCATATGACAACACAGTAAAACCTATTGTCAATTTGGGTTAAACCTCTCGGAACCCCAATCAATTTGCCTTATCAGAGGTGTCTTATCAGATTACTCATTGAGCAAATAGCCATTGTTGCAATGCCTCTGTCTGAGGAAAATGCAACCACTAGTAATATGGTATAAAGTATCTAATCCGCATTGTAATGAGATCGAGCGGATCCGTGTGAATTAAAGTGGAAGGTGTACGAATTTACTCTAAGAAAGACCCAGAAGCCACACAAATACGCGAATTCAATATGGGGTGTTTCTTTCACTATTTTCCTATGTGAAATGAATGGGATGAATTTTCACCTTTTCACCTTGCTTCCTCACTTTTTTCCTGGGTTGAAAGGCTTGAAGAAGGTTTTCTTGCAATGGAACATGCGATAGTATGTGAGAAGAATGACATTGAGAAATTATGATAACGTGGCCAATAGACTTCCTCCAGTTGTGTAGTAGTAAATGAGGAGGGGACCAAGTTCACAATGAGACTCATGCCTCAATCCCCAGCTCAGTTGGAAGTCGGTTTTTGGCGAGATCAGAGCGCTATCGCTAAAAGAGTTCCATACGAGGTATGTTGAACTTTCGCGGTCGAATAATAATGTAGTACTGTGTTGGCGACTGATTCACCTGATTTAATGAATGCCAGTTAATTAAGTGTTTGAAAATCAACAAAGCACGTCCATGTGGCTTCTATTGTATTTTAAATGAATTTTGGAGTGAATTGAAGAATTTTGTGATCAAAATTGTGCTAGGAAAATATCTGTGAATATCTGTGAAACCCAAGAGGAAAATTCTTGTGATAGTTTGTGAGTGAGAATGTAAGAAACAGAAGGTGTCTCATATTGAGAATTTTTGGAAAATTCTTTCAAAGAATGCACTGGAAATTATATAAACAGGATTAAACCACAATATAACTTGTATACTATTACTTCAGGGCTTTAAACCCTTTTATGGTGTCTACACACTAGAAGCAATTTTCGTCAAAAATTGGCTTTTTTAAAAAAAAAAATTGATGTTTCTACTTACAAGGATAGGGGAAATTTTCTTTAAAAAGCCATTTAAAAAAAAAAATTCTACTAGTGTGTAGAGGCCATTAGATTATCGTCGCAGTTTTTATAAAAAAAAAACAACTTTTTTGCCTAGTATTCATTTTTGGGCTATTTTAGATTACAGTGGGGGCGGTTCCTCGCGGAACCGCTGCACCCAGGCCTCCTTTTGGGCCCATTATACATTATGCATTGGGCTATTTTAAACTGATACAAATTATTTTTACAATATTTAAAATATTTTGCCAAAGAACAAAAGAAAAAGAACTACCAATGACACAAACTAAATTAAATGATTTATTTACTCATTTTCAAATATCCGACAAATTTAAGTTTTTTGGAAAGTAACAGACTTTATTTGGCGAAAACTCTAGCAGCACAAGCCTGTTGATCCTGCGCCACTTCAAAAAGATATTCGCGGTCGATCTCAAGGGGCGCCAAGGCAAGATCCTGAATTTAATTCAGCCACCTTGTCCTAGGTCTGCCCCGAAGTCAACACCTCCTCATAATGGCTTGTTGCATAACTTTTCTAGAAAATATTTTTATATTAATGCGCTGAACCTGAACATACCATCGAAGGTATGATCTCTCAACTCGAAGAAGCAACTATACAACTGTTAGCTCCTCACGAGCTGTTACGTTCCTCACTCGATCTCGACGAGTGATTGCCTTAACCGTCCAGAGGTACCGATTAGAGCTCTTTTACATAAATTTCATTAACCTCCTTTCCTGCAAAATTTTACAAACTAATATTCTCGGGAATCAACCTGAGTCTCCTTGCACAAAAAGAACACAATTTGTGTATATAAGCTAAATAATTTGTGTCAAAAATATGACCAAATTTTTTCAAAGCATAATAAAATTTCACTACAATATCTTGAAATAATAGAAAAAATATGGAGATAAAAATATTCTACAAATCGTTGATAATTTTCGTTTTTACGCTCTTTATTAAACTAATTAATAAACGATATTTTAAAGTATCACGATATTCAGAATTGTATATACGAGTATCAAATAAAATTAATTTCAATTTTCGATACAGTCTGCAAAACATCCTCCAGCAAAACAAAACAATTTTAGTGACATCTTTAGTAATATTTTTTATGTATTGCTTGTTAAGTGATGCAGAGAGAAAAAGTCTACAAATTTATGTTTTTCTTTTTAATGTAAAAATGTGTTGGTGGTTCTGTTGAGAAATAACTGTGTGAGATTATTCAACAAGTGTTGTCATTGTTGAACAAACTCTTTTTCTGTGCATGAGACTCTTAAGTAAATTTTTCGCGGGATAATTTTGCACATTCTTCTGGTCGGGAAAATAATAAAAGAAACACTCTAAATTTGTCCCAATTAAGATGAAATATAAAATTAACATGTACTTAAATTTCTCGAGATTGTCTAATTCCTCACAAAAGAGATCCAAATTGGAAGATTGCAGTTTTCCTCTCTCCTCATTGAATCAAAAATTGTGCTACTTCCGGCAATTTTTGCTACCTTATTTTTATTGCAAATCATTCTCCCCATAGAGCCGAAAAAAGACGTTCACAATTCACTGAGTGCAGAATAATTCATGCTGAAAATTGCCCCCTTATTTTGATGAATTTCTTTCCTCTTGAGATACAGAAGAGACTTTTATTTGGATCCACATAATATATAAATCATTGCAATCAAGATGTATATATTATTACTTTAGCCTCCCCTACACAGAGAAAAAAAATACCCTAGAATCAATACTTTTTTGGGATACTTTTGGTATTAAAAGGGCTCCAATACCTCGTGGTATTAAATTCTAGGGTATTTTGGGATTAAATTCAAGAAAATCTCTGTCATTGATTTAATACCATAAATTCATTAATTTTCAATCGCAATGAGTATTGATTCTATCCTATTTTGGTATTGATTCTATCCCATTCTGGTATTGATTCTATCCCATTTTGGTATTGATTCTATCCCACTCTGGGATTGATTTTTATCCCACTATGGGATTGATTCTATCCCATTTTGGGATTGATTCTATCCCACTCTGGGATTGATTCTATCCCACTCTGGGATTGATTCTATCCCATTTTGGGATTGATTCTATCCCATTCTGGGATTGATTCTATCCCATTTTGGGATTGATTCTATCCCATTCTGGGATTGATTCTATCCCATTTTGGGATTGATTCTATCCCACTCTGGGATTGATTTTAGGGTATTTAGGTATTGATTTTATCCCATTCACGTATTGATTAAAAAAATATTCCTTGGAATCAATACCTCGTTAGTATTGATTTTAGGGTATTGTGGTATTAATTTTATCCCATCTTGGTATTGATTTTAGGGTGTCTTTATCCCATTTCCCGTATTGATTTCAGGATATTTTTATTCCAGTTTTCGTATTGATTTTAGGGTATTTTCATCCTATTTTTCGTATTGATTTTCATCCCCCTTTGGTATTGATTTTAGAGTACTCCAGTATTGATTTTTTTATCCCATTTTGGTATTAATTCCATTCCAGTGTAGTATTGATTTTCGCAAAGTCCATTGAAGAATCCATATTTTTTTGCATCGGCCGAGATTCGATCTCACAACTTTGCAGCAAATCTTCACTTGAGAGTCGACGCCTTAGCCAGTTGCGCCACGGGGCTCCTTGAATTTCCTTTATTACAGCACAATGAGTTTCTAATTTCATCCCATTGTGGGATTAATTTCATACAATTTCAGTATTGAGTTTAGGGTACTCCAGTATTGATTCTATCCCACTCTGGGATTGATTCTATCCCATTTTGGGATTGATTCTATCCCACTCTGGGATTGATTCTATCCCATTTTGGGATTGATTCTATCCCATTCTGGGATTGATTCTATCCCATTTTGGGATTGATTCTATCCCACTCTAGGATTGATTCTATCCCATTTTGGGATTGATTCTATCCCATTTTGGGATTGATTCTATCCCACTCTGGGATTGATTCTATCTCATTTTGGGATTGATTCTATCCCATTTTGGGATTGATTCTATCCCACACTGGGATTGATTCTATCCCACTCTGGGATTGATTCTATCCCATTTTGGGATTGATTCTATCCAATTTTGGGATTGATTCTATCCCACACTGGGATTGATTCTATCCCACTCTGGGATTGATTCTATCCCATTTTGGGATTGATTCTATCCCATTTTGGGATTGATTCTATCCCACTCTGGGATTGATTCTATCCCATTCTGGGATTGATTCTATCCCATTTTGGGATTGATTCTATCCCATTTTGGGATTGATTCTATCCCACTCTGGGATTGATTCTATCCCATTTTGGGATTGATTCTATCCCATTTTGGGATTGATTCTATCCCACCCTGGGATTGATTCTATCCCATTTTGGGATTGATTCTATCCCATTTTGGGATTGATTCTATCCCACTCTGGGATTGATTCTATCCCACTCTGGGATTGATTCTATCCCATTTTGGGATTGATTCTATCCCATTTTGGGATTGATTCTATCCCACTCTGGGATTGATTCTATCCCACTCTGGGATTGATTCTATCCCACTTTGGGATTGATTCTATCCCATTCTGGGATTGATTCTATCCCATTTTGGGATTGATTCTATCCCACTCTGGGATTGATTCTATCCCATTTTGGGATTGATTCTATCTCACTATGGGATTGATTCTATCCCATTTTGGGATTGATTCTATCCCACTCTGGGATTGATTCTATCCCATTTTGGGATTGATTCTATCCTATTTTGGGATTGATTCTATCCCACTCTGGGATTGATTCTATCCCATTTTGGGATTGATTCTATCTCACTATGGGATTGATTCTATCCCATTTTGAGATTGATTCTATCCCACTCTGGGATTGATTCTATCCCATTTTGGGATTGATTCTATCCCACTCTGGGATTGATTCTATCCCATTTTGGGATTGATTCTATCCCATTCTGGGATTGATTCTATCCCATTTTGGGATTGATTCTATCCCACTCTGGGATTGATTCTATCCCACTCTGGAATTGATTCTATCCCACTCTGGGATTGATTCTATCCCATTTTGGGATTGATTCTATCCCACTCTGGGATTGATTCTATCCCACTCTGAGATTGATTCTATCCCACACTGGGATTGATTCTATCCCATCGGGAATAAGAATGTCTTAATAATATAAAACTGATACCATAATCGTAGAATCTATACCTCAGTGGGATAAAATCAATAACCTATTGTCATTTTGGAATCGGTTTGGGTAGAAGGATGGTAATGACGTGTCTTGTACGAGTGTTCTGTATTTAAAGCGAAATATGAAGGTGTGCTGTCTTGTGCCTGGTTATTAGTGCAAAAGGGCTGCAGTGGATGCAGTGTACACACACGTGTTGTGTAACCTCAAAGAGGATGCTAATTTTTAGCATAAAAGAGGATTTTGTCCACTGCATCTCTACGAATCCGTCAAGTCAATTAATGTGATAAAAAAGTTCCTAAAATTTTAACATTTGGAGAGTAAAGATGACATTTCTCACTCCTCAAATTTCAACAATATTTCCAAAAACATAACGGAATTCATGTGAAATTTACTTTTCTTAAATTAAGATAAAAAACTTTAGAGAATATATCAATTTAATTTATTGTGAAAAACCTTTCTTCACATAACCTCAAATTTTACAGTTTGAATTCAACCGTCGTTCAAATTTGTGTAGTTCAAATTTGATGAACTCGACTGTACCAGTATCTGTGAGACTTTTCACAATAAGACACTGCAAGTGACTAGATTGCCTAATTCTTGGCTATTTGGGGATTAGTGGAAGACATTCTTTTTCTTCCTCTGAGCTCGGTATTTCTTGTATAACACAACAAAGACCCATGTCGAAAGCCGAGCACTGGGCTCTGAAGAAGGCATGGACATGAACACTTCATGCGGTGAAGGGGAGGTTTAGCAGTGGGACACTTAGGAAGGCTAAATTAAATACCGAAATGGGATAGAATGAATCCCAGAGTGGTATAGAATCAATCCCAGAATGGGATAGAATCAATCCCAAAATGGGATAGAATCAATCCCAGAGTGGGACAGAATCAATCCCATAGTGGGATAGAATCAATCTCAAAATGGGATAGAATCAATCCCAAAATGGGATAGAATCAATCCCAAAATGGGATAGAATCAATCCCATAGTGGGATAGAATCAATCCCAAAATAGGATAGAATCAATCCCACAGTGGGATAGAATTAATCCCAAAATGGGATAGAATCAATCCCAGAGTGGGATAGAATCAATCCCAAAATGGGATAGAATCAATCCCAGAGTGGGATAGAATCAATAACAGAGTGGGATAGAATCAACCCCAGAGTGGGATAGAATCAATCCCAGTGTGGGATGGAATCAATCCCAGAGTGGGATAGAATCAATCCCAGACTGGGATAGAATCAATCCCAGAATGGGATAGAATCAATCCTAGAGTGGGATAGAATCAATCCCAAAATGGGATAGAATCAATCCCAGAGTGGGATAGAATCAATCCCAAAGTGGGATAGAATCAATCCCAAAATGGGATAGAATCAATCCCAGAGTGGGATAGAATCAATCCCAGAGTGGGATAGAATCAATCCCAGACTGGGATAGAATCAATCCCAGAATGGGATAGAATCAATCCTAGAGTGGGATAGAATCAATCCCAAAATGGGATAGAATCAATCCCAGAGTGGGATAGAATCAATCCCAAAATGGGATAGAATCAATCCCAAAATGGGATAGAATCAATCCCATAGTGGGATAGAATCAATCCCAAAATAGGATAGAATCAATCCCACAGTGGGATAGAATTAATCCCAAAATGGGATTGAATCAATCCCAGAGTGGGATAGCATCAATCCCAAAATGGGATAGAATCAATCCCAGAGTGGGATAGAATCAATCCCAAAATGGGATAGAATCAATCCCAGAGTGGGATAGTATCAATCCCAGAATGGGATAGAATCAATCCCAGAATGGGATAGAATCAATCCCAGAGTGGGATAGAAACAATCCCAGAGTGGGATAGAATCAATCCCAGAGTGGGATGGAATCAATCCCAGAATGGGATAGAATCAATCCCAAAATGGGATAGAATCAATCCCAAAATGGGATAGAATCAATCCCATAGTGGGATAGAATCAATCCCAAAATAGGATAGAATCAATCCCAGAGTGGGATAGAATCAATCCCAGAGTGGGATAGAATCAATCCCAGAGTGGGATAGAATCAATCCCAAAATAGGATAGAATCAATCCCAGAGTGGGATAGAATCAATCCCAGAGTGGGATAGAATCAATACCAAAATGGGATAGAATCAATACCAAAATAGGATAGAATCAATACCAGAATGGGATAGAATTTATACTGTTTCCTAATAAATAATGACTTTCAAAAATCAATGCTGCAATGGGATTAAATTAATCCCACGATTTCTAAAATTCAATCTCAAATTGAGATAGAAACAATACCATTTCCTCCTCAAAAAATTAATTTCATAAATTTAATACCAATATGTCCTAAAAGTAATCCCAATATTTCTTAACTTTGTTCCAGAAACTAAAATCAATCCCAATATGCACCTATTTTCAAGAAAATTTGGGATAATTTTGGTATTGAAATGGTGGGATTAAAATCAATACCATGGGTATTGAATCTGGATACTTGAAAAATTTTCTCTGTGAAGGGACTCACGGAGCAAGCCCCATCTCAACTTTGAGATTTCAGGACAGAACATCATCTCCAGGACAGGATTTCGCTAAACACACAACACACCTTCACACATGTAGACATTGTGTCATTAATAAATCAATTTTAAATGAAATAAAGTATTTTTCTAATAATTTTGGGGGCGTGGGGAGTGAAATATATGTGTAGACAGGCTACTAAAAGTCTCAGCAGATTTTCAGACGTCGTGTCTGCCTTTAATCGCAAGAGACAGACGCATAAAATCTGCAGACATATCTGCCGACTTTTAGAACAGCGTCGTGTTGCACTTCGAGAACAAACGTCGGCAGATAATATGAGGACGGTCGGCATATTATCTGCCGACGCGCCGATTAAATCTGCCGATTTCGTGACGAAATCAGCAGACTATTTTTGATGGGTTCGAAAGGCCATTTTTTCAAGGCGATGAAGGCTCTTTCTGATATAAAGTTTATAAAAAAATATTTATGTTGTCTGATGACCAAAGTAGAAAAGCAAATTGCATCATAATCAATAACTAATTTTGGATCTGAATTTGAATTTAAAAGAGTTGTCATATAATTAAAAGTTTATTATCGTAGAGCTCGATGAGGTTATCATTTGTCAATAAATCACGTTCGAGGATGTGAATGTGAAAATTAGCAATTTTTCGAATATTTTTGCAACACTTTGGCGAAATGCAAGAAGTCGCGTGCGAGCTGGACAATGTCCGTTCGGGATAATGAGGTATTACCTGGGCAAATTTGTCACACCGTCCATTGTGCTCCCTCTGGTTTGGTGTCTTGTAGCTTAAGTTCAGCAATTACTGGTGAGTCCATGCCAAAGTGTCTCATCGGCATTGCCTTGAAGTGCATACCCGCGATTCCCTTTGCGATGGACACCAAGAAGGGGGAAGACCACAAGGTGGTCAAATAGTTCACTAATTGGTCGTTTGCTTCAAGAAACTTTTAATTAAGTGCGCGTAAAGCGTGGACTTTCTGTTTCAACATTGGTACACTCAACACACACAATCAGCTGCCTCTTTTTCCACGAGCTATTTCGTGTCCAGTCCTCCCCTATCCCTCCAAGCACGGATATTAAATATCGTTGCAGCATGAAATATGGAGCAAACCAGCTAACACTGGGGCAGAGTTTTCTTGCGGGTCTCACAAAAAGGAGTAATTATCTGAGGTAATTGTTCTTTAAATATGTATAACTAGAATTTAATTTTGTTTTCAAGTTAATATTTTTTTACGAAATTGTATTAATGATCTTAATGACTGAATTGGAAAGTACAAATATAAATATCTAAAATTATAAGTCCCATTGTACTAAATTTGGTACATCCTATGATGCAATTCTTAGGCTTCCTTTAAAGAAAATCATGAATTTTTCAATTTTAAAACAATAATTAGAAGACTTAAATGTCAAGATATTTTCAAAGAAGCTTTATAAAACAATAGCGTGTGCTATTTGAAATTTTCTTTCTACTAAAGTTTTAGAAATCTTCCTCTTTTTTAAGAAAATATTGAAAGAGGTATTTGATTTTCAAATTTATTTTTATTGTGTTTCAAATTTACGTTTAAAATACAAAAAATAAGTAAGTTTAGAACCTGAAATATTAATATTTAGTACAAAATGCAATTTGAAAAAAGTAACAAAATAATAAGTTTCAGATTGTAGACAGACGTACTCTCTATATATCTGACTTGCTGAAGCATTAGTAAACCTCATCTCTCCTGGAATCCATATTATCAATAATGTTTATTGTAACCGTAAATATTTTTAGTACAAAATAAAAAATGAACCTACAACCATTTAGGTTATATCAAATTTTGTTCACACACCTGAAAAATCAAACAATTTTAAAATAAATGGAAGAGCAATAAAAAGAATACTTAGTACATAAAACTACTGTACTAATTCTTTGATTTGCTATTGCACTAAACTTAGTACATCAAAAGCATTACATTTTTAGCAATTAAATTATTTTTTGTTTACATATATTTTCATCCCAGAAATTCTAGAATCAAATTAAATAAAGTAGTAAATTTAGTAGGGTGGCGGCATTACTTGTGGACTCTGTCTTTATTTACGGCCTCCTCGAAAACCCTCAAAATGAAAAATATTTGATGTATTTTAATAGTACACATCACATTTTTTGGTTTTCGAAATTGTTTTCTGACAATAATTGTGACGAGGCCAAGTAATTCCGACAAGTAATTCCGTCACCCTACTACTCCTAATTTATTTTGTTTGACTTCAAATTTATGTTTACAACTACAAAGAAAAAAAATATTTTGTAAAAATGTTCGTAAATATTTGTGAATTCCTACGGGGGAGTTACAAAATGTTCGTGAATCGTATAACCCACAAACAAGTTCGTAAAAGTTTGTACTTTTTTCACAAACATTGTTTGTAACATGATCAGTTGACGAACAGTTTTTGTACTTTTATAAACATTTGTTCGTAAATGTTCGTAAAATATTCGACAGGAAAACAAACATTTACGAACAAATGACAAAATTTTACAAAAAAATTTTGTGTGTTACAAGTACAAAAAATGCTCGTCAAGTGATCATGTTACGAACAATGTTTGTGAAAAAGTACAAACTTTTACGAACATGTTTGTGGGTTATACGATTCACGAGCACTTCGTAACTCTCCCATGGGAATTCACAAACATTTACGAACATTTTTACAAAACATTTTTTTTTGTGTAAGCACTCATATTAGTGCTGTTTACACCGCTTTTTCCTTTTTAAATTGATTTTTAGTTTAGTGTACTAAATTTAGTACACAATATGACACCCTATATAAAACACTTTATAATGAATTATGCGATATAACAACTCCTTGGATCCCAATTGCGCCACGGTTGTTTTGCTAAGAAAAATTGAAGTCCAAACCTTCGCGTGGCTGAAAATATTGTGCTGGATGCGATGGAAGGAAGAAGAAAACACCTGTCCCGTGAATTATTTTTCATACAGCAAATTGATGACCTTCTGTGAAAATTATGACATTTCCAAGCCACTCTTAAACGGCCACCCCGTGAGACCATTAAGGAAAAATTCCATTATGAATTTGTAATTGCATCTAGGCAATTGTTGCAACATCATCCAACGGGGGACAAGGGTCATGTAATTCAGTTGACCGGCACTCTTCCGAATCCACCTAAAGGAAAAAGTGTCTCTGATGCTACCCCTATTTTGAAATTCCCCGACTTGGACGTTTGTCGGACTTGAAGAAGTTCTCCTCCAGAAGTGCAGGTGCCAAACACCTCGAATATGGGCATCATGTTGTGTTTTTATAAGCGCCTCGAAGATGGATATAAAATGGCCAAGGAGAGTCTCCCTAATTTGTTAGGCAAGAAGACGATCGGGCTTAGCGGGGAGATCTTTGGGCCAGATAAGGGGACCCACTGAATGAAACAAAGAGCCCAAGGGACACAACAGTGCCAATAAAGAGGACAACTGCCACAATTTTCACCCAGGAATTGGCGTAAAGATGCAACGGCTTTTACCAGCGATTGTTACACCATTTGACCCCCTAACGTAATTAAGTGGGTGTCTTACGGGCCGGAAGTGAATTTCTTTGCGATTACCATCAACCACAAATATCATTTCTCGGTACATTTTTTTTAAAGGAACATCCTTCGTAAAAAATTTTTATTTGACCCCGACAGAGGAAAATGACACTGAAAGCATTTTAATGATCGCTATTTTGAGCGTCTTCTCCCGTACATTTTTGGGCACTCAAGATGTTGGGAATTGCTTTAGTTGTTTGTATTTTGGAGTTTTTTTTTTGTGCACCTCACCCATGTAAATTAATCCAGCACACACCTTTGGATCTTTTCGGCAGAAATCATTAGAGATGCAGGTTTTTATTGAAATTAATAAAACATTTGAAATTTATTTGAAATTGCAAAGTTTTTGTAAGTTTTTTGAAGTGTACTAAATGTAAAACTTCTAGTGCATGCTATCAATAAGTAAAGATTATTAAAGAGAAACATTTTAAGCAATGGAATCTTTAACATTTATTTTTAAAAATTGTATTGTACAGCATTTTACCAAATATACAGTGATTTTATTTATTTTTTCTGAAAGTTTAGGGGTTCTCAAGTTAATTTCTAAGCTTCAAGATAGATTTTGATATTATTCTAAATTTTTATCTTAAAATAACACATAAAAAAAATTAAATGTTTATTTTCAATAATATTTGTCATAAAAATATTTCAAGGTAAAGTTTTGTTCCTGAATTAAAATTTTACCAAATGTAACTTTTAGTCTTGTCTAATAAATATTCCCTGTTCCTTTTCAAAAATATCTAACCCTCCTTTAAAGTGTAAAGCTAAGGATATATATTGATTAAATTTGGTTCAAAGGTGGTCTAAAAATAATTAAAAATTCTAATAAAATCATATTGAAGTCATATCCTTCCAAGTGGTTTAACTATAAAATAAAACTTTGGACAAATCTCTATAGGGGAAAGCACGCTATCTTCGGACAAATCAATCTCTGAACAACTCATTGTTTTTCAAAACGTTTTTAATGGATTTGACCCATTAAAATATTACATTTTAATAGTCGAACCAATGCCTTAAATTTCCTGAAATGAACGTCATAATGTCAAATCCAGTATGAGCTTAGAAAAATATGTCTTTTCCTTAGAGATTTTTCCAATTTAAGTGTATAGACAATGTGGAAATATGCCCTTCTTAGAGTACCTTAGCTTTACAACTTATATAAAAAAAGCCAATTTCAAGGAAAAGGGATCTCATGTTTCAGTTATTACTATATGTAAAATTCCAAAATTTCCATTTGCCAAACCTTTCGTGATGTTGCATTGAAATCTTTCAAATACTCATCTGTAAATGTCGAAGACTCAAAAAAAAAGAAGCAAATCCAAGCATAAAATTTATCTCTCGCCCACGCATAAATTCATCTTCACATTGTATTGTTAGTGTGAGTGTTTCTGTCTTTCTGCAAATCAATCTCATACCATCTGAAAGCCATTGGAGGCAAATCATCTGATAGCGTTACTGTTAATCACCCTGACATTGAGTCCACAACGTCTCTATTTCAAAATACACCTTCAAAACATAAAACTGATTATCTCGTACATTCATCTCTATACGTTGTAAGATTTACATTAAAAATTTTACTCGTTTTCTTTTCTCTTCACCTCTTGCTCCACCATCGCACTAAATATCTCCCCACAGTTCTATGGATTGTCTTATTTTGTGAATGAAACACACATCTAAACGTAATTTTACGCCATGTGAAAGAATTGTCTGTTCGGGGAATAAAGTCTTTTTGGGTGAGATTCATCCAGTACCAAAAATAAAAAAAAACAACCGAAACACTCGCGCCTGTGTAGAAATAATAAAGGTAACTCTTTGATGAAGTAACACACCTGCCTTTTTCGATAGGCCCCTCTACGTGTCTTGCGCCCAAACTTCTCAACAATAAATATCACTTCCCAAAAACGCACCCAAGAATCATTCTCCATCGAGAGATGCATCATTCCCTGGAGAGATGTCTCATCTGGGCGACACCTCAATTGTTGTGAAACACCCCCGCTTATAGACAATTTGCCCGTAGTCAAGAGACAAATTCGTGGTCATCGAAGGTATGTCAATAAAATTCTTACTTGGTTCTCTGAAGATGAAAGGAACCAACAAAAAGGGTGATCAAGTGTATAACAATTCGCAGAATGCTCGTACTTATTTATTCAATGTTACATACTTGTTTAAGGTGGCGATACGACAAATTGCCAGTATTGGTCTGACTTAATACCCACACTAAGAGAAATCCGAAAATGTTAAAATAACATTTCGGAAATGTTTATTTTACCTTGCAGTATTGATCCGAAATCTGTGTAAATATTATTCATTTTAGGTGTATTAGGGGTTAAAGTTAACCTTTTTCATGTTAATTTTACCATTAAAAAGGTGTAACATTAACATTAAACAATGTTGATATTTTTTACACCAAAAAAGTGTTAAAGTTATGATGAAAAAAAGTTAATCGCACTCCGTTTTTTTTTCTCAGTGCACTGCAATTCTAGCCTTAAAACCCAAAAACACTCAAGCTGATCTTGGAGAATTAGGGAAAAGTTTCCAAGCTTCGTACACACTCTTTCTTCGAACACTTAATATTTTTTTCCATATTCCTTTCATGTATCTGACCTATCTATGACAATTTTAATAGCTAGTTCTTAGTCACACAAAAATAGGTCAGACTCATCAAAGGAACATAGGAAAAATATGAAGAGTTCAAAGCCAGAGTTTGTGCGAAGCCTCAAAGCCTTTCTCTATAACCCGAAAAATTTGCCAATAAAGGAAATCTATGCAAAGAACCTTTAATTCCTAATCCCAGTTTGATTTACACTGATACTTTACAACAGAGGTGTGCAAGAAACCCTTGAAACCGAATTAACGTCAAATGAAACATGTACGTCAATGGTCAAAACGCTACTATAACAAACTTATTTTGACGTTAATTCGGTTTCAACGGTTTTTTTTTGCACACTTCTGCTTTACAACCAAACTTTACGGGACTTTACGGTCAGCCTGAGTCTACGTGGTGCTTTAACCTTACTGGTCTCTGCACTTCAGTTCCGGATCATTAACAAGCTCTGGTCTTCGCAATTCGCAATCGATTTCGGTTATTTTTATTACTCGTATCAGGATATATTTGTTACAATTCAATCATGTTGCAATGTCGCATATCCCATAGTAGAAGAATCTGCCGATCGTAGATCGCCCAGGAGCGTTTCCCCGCTGTGGATACTTTTTCCATACTCCCAGAATTTTTTTTGGGCACAGGCGAAGTATTTTCAGAGCTTTGCACCGGGCGGGACTCGAACTCACAACTGTGAGAGTAGAGTAAGAGATCTCATCCGCCCAAGACCCAACAATCTTGTCTATTGTGCTACTGAAATCCCCATCGGTTTATCAGAATCAGTTTATCCGAGGCTCAGAAGGCATCGTCTTCTTGAAGCAAACAGACTGAGTTGTCCCTTTCTACCAACCCATCGGAGCATATTAAGACGTTTTTCGTTGATAACAAACACGTCTCAATTTAATATGATCCGGAATACTGATTACACCACAATACTTGTGATAAGATGAAATAGATTTTATTAGGTTTTAGATATCGTGAGCATACTTCACTGAATAGGTTGTCATAAATTCTGTGAAGCTTGACTCATATTTTAACCGCAACCTCAAAATCGTATTTTTCCATTGGGAACCTTGTTGAACCAATACTCTTTGTAGACATATTGTTGAAGTTATTGCTTGCAGTCGTCTACGCAATTTTATTAGCTGAGATTCTTTACAATATCAGCTTTCGTGGTCACAGGTGAAATCCGACCTCATCAGATCGGGCCCAAATTTTGGATCTACACGTTTTTGACACTCATAAATCACGAAAATCACTCATGGTCCCGTCCATGACCACTTCTGGAGAGAGAACGGAGAGAGATATCGACAAGCGATTTTCGGCAAAGGTTAAATGTCGTTGGGCCACTAGAACTTGATGGTGTTAGATCCACCCCCCCCCCCCCTTCCGCCATTTTGGAATACCACCAAATTATGTTTTCTTAATAACTCAGCCTCTATGGCAGAGGAGTGCAAGAACCGTTGAAACCGAATAAACATCAAATGAAACATGTACGTCAATGGTCAGAACGCTACTTGAGCAAACTTATTTTGACGTTAATTCGGTTTCAACGGTTTTTTGCACACCTCTGCTCTATGGGATCGATCGGGCTCAAATTTTAGTATGTTATAGCTGTGTTATAGCTATGTTATAGCTATGTTATGTTATAGATCTTTCGATCGATACCAAACTTAACCCCCTCCGACCCCGCTGACCTGAGCTAGAGGGGGTCAAAAATTGAGTTTTCGAATGGCGATATCTCCGATTCTAATTATCGGAATTCGAAAAATTTTGGAGTTTTGGAAAGGTCTCGTTGAGTACTGCAACTCTCATGGCATGCCAATTTCATCCGATTTAATCGATTTGATCGAAAAAATCGATTTTCGATTAATTGATCTCGAATATTTCGAAAACTAGACGATACTGTTTCTTTAAATTTTAGTATGTTGTGAGTAGCTGAGATCGAGACCTTTCCAACGCTGGGTCGTACTACTCCCTTGATGTTCCCTGACCCGAGCTATAATCAAAATGTCTTGACCGGACTGCATTTTCTGTATTTATAAAGGGATTTTCGATGAAATTTTAGTATATATTATATCTGAGATCGAGATCTCTCTATCGATGGGTCCCATCCGTCTCTACACCCCAACCCAATGTACCCCGACCCTTACTGTATTCAAATGGACCGGATTCTATCTCTAAAGTTTATTAACCGATTTCAATGAACTTTTTTTTCTTTTGTTCGCCTTCCCCACTCAGATTATTTAAAATAGAAAATGACCAGTGATAAACTCAGATAAGCTTATGGTAGCTGAGATTCTTTACAGGCGACCTCGAAAAGTGTGCTACTCGGAGTGCTTGCAACTACGTGCGATTGGTATAAGTTGGAATTGGTTTGTGGTTATAATGAATTTAATCTAGCCATAATTGATAACTGATAAATAGAGTTGTTTTCCATTATTATGAAACAATTATAAAAATGAATTCAGGGTTTCAAGATCAGTGTCGGTCGTGTACAGAGATTAACGTCTACCTGAGTAAGATAATAAAAACATATAAAAAAAGAAGAAAAATCGTATGTTCATTCACAGGCCTCAAGATGCTATCTATAACCGTTTAGTCTCTAGTCTAGATAGTGAATGTATAAAACCAACTGAAAGATAGATAGATATCATGACGTCATTTTTCCCAAATTGTTATATTCTTTGTTTTTTTTAAGTACAAATATGTCTCTCTGGAGGTAAAAAATGCAATATTTAAGGGTATCCCAGTGAAAAGACAATTATATATGTATATATTATTTTTTGGTAGAGCTCGAGCAATAAAAAAAAAACAGGCAGACCCATGAAGTCACCAAAAAGAGTAGGAACAACAACTTTTTCTACCATCTCGAGTGTGTCATATCCAACGGTATGTACAGAGATCTCTTGTTGGCATTGTCTTTTGTTTCTACTGTCGACACTAAAAACAAATGTTAAATATTAGCTTTTCGTTTTTACAATACAACAACACAAATAAATAAATAGTCGAAGTCGAAAATTACACTTCATTCCATTTAATACATCTTTCATTTTCATTCTCGCATACCAAGTGACACTTCTTTTGTATGGAACCTCACCAATGGAATGTCTCTCTCTCTCTCTGGACCCACTCTTGACCTTCCTGGGCCACTCTGGTGGAGTCCTATCCAAAATATCCATTCAACTGGAATGAGTGTCGTCGTGTGAGATTCTCTCTGTGTAATTATTGCCACAAGTTATTATCGCCTGATTAACACCAAAGGGTTAATTTATTGTTAAACGAAGAAAAGGTAAGTGCACACCAAGCATACATCCACTCATCCTCATCTCAATGCCTAAAATGTTATCTTCCTGCTAGTAATATTCACAATTCCAAATGATTTCCTTTTATAATTGTTGTTGCATTGATCTTTTCGTCTAAAGACGAGACTGCAACATTTATTAGATTAATGACACAAACTTTTTTCGTATTTTCTTCAAGATTAGGAAAAATAATGTAATTCCAGAACAACACAGAAACTTTAAACTCATTAAAAAAAAAATAATATTTAAGTTTTAAAGTACTGTAGAATTTATGATCATTCCGAGATCTTCAACGTTCAAACTTCCAATTTGCTTGGTTCGCATCCCAAATTTTACCTTATAATCACTTTAAAAAAATTTGTATTTGTATTATTATTTTACTAGTACTGTACTTTTATATATTCGTTGACTGTTTAGTAATTTCAAAACCTTTAAAGATATAAGTAAACTTATTTGTACCTTCGGTATTGATCAAATCAATTTAACAATTGTTTGTATTGTAATGCCCGAAGTATGGACTTGATTGAAAGAATGAGTTTTCAGGCCTCTGGCCCTAACAATTTCATCTATTTTGTAGCAAGGTGTTTCTAGAGGATCAAACCTTCGCATCTTCATGTAACCACCGAGAGCCATCCACCCAAACATAAGCACTCCCATTGAGCTGGTGAGAAATGCAAGAGCATTGCAAATTGCTTTTGGAAGCTACTTAACACGCGGCTGTTGCATTTGAGAGGATACCCCACGGGCAAAATCGCGATGACAACTGGCGGATGG